>NC_056750.1:277041778-277201778 GCF_019279795.1 Protopterus annectens | reverse complement strand
CAAGAATGTTTATAAGAGGGGCGTGGTTTACCATGTCAAAAGCTTTTGAGAGGTCAATAAAGAGTGCAGATGAGAGATTGTTTTTATTGTGATTTCTATTGATGCAATCTGTAAAGGATAATAGGGCAGTTATGGCACTATGTGATGGCCTAAACCCATGCTGGCAGTTAGCTATTATGTTATGTTGAGATAAATGGTTTAATAGTTGACGGTGAATGCATTTCTCCATCATTTTTGCTAAGGGTGATAAAAGAGCTATCGGTCGGTAGTTAGAGTAATCATTTGAGTTACCACCTTTGTGTATGGGGATAATATGGGAGATTTTCCAGATGTCTGGAATGGTTCCTCCTTAATGGTTCTATTTATGAGGATGGATATAGGATAGGCAATTACTTTGGCTACTTTTTGCAGGAGTTCAGATGGTAGCTGGTCAGCAGAAGGAGTACAAGGCTTAAGTTTTTGGATGAATTTGTAGAGGAGAGTGGTAGAGATGGGTTGCAAATAGAATGTTGGTAGACAGCCAGGTATGGTGGTAGAAAGACTCGAGTTATCTGAGGTTAGTTGACTGGCTAGTGATTGTATGGTCTCTGTGAAGAAAGTATTGAAGGCATTGGCAGTTTAATGGGGGGGTATTTAGATTGGCCCCTAGTGGGGTAGGTGAACGAGAGTGCCCTGGGAGAAGGAGTTTACTTATACGTGACCATAACTTTTGAGGATTATTTTGGTGAGTTTGCTGTAGTTTACAGTAGTAGTTCTTTTTGTTTGTAAATATTGCCTTTTTTGTACTATTCTCAACTGCCTAAAATTTTTGTTGCTCAGTGATATTTTTGGTAGCTCTCCACTTATCCCAAGACATGTTCCTAAGCAAAATTTTCTGTCTGGTTTCTTTAGAAAGCCAGGGGCTGGTTTGGACTTCATTCTGATACACCGTTTAGGTGCATGCGTAGCAAGGATCGCAAAGAATTTAGAGTTAAGATACTTAGCCTCTTCAAGTGGGAGACTTTTTAGAGGGTTCCAGCCACAGCCACTAGGTTCATTTTGGAATAATACTGGGTTAAAGTGTTTGTTGGTATGTGCAATCCTATAAGTGTGGGGGTTTAAAATATCATTTTTTTGCCTTATAATGTAGGTCAAAGTATGATCACTAACATCGTCTGGCAGAGTTCCTACCTTATAAGCTTGTTGCTGTCTATTTTTAAGTATCCAATCTAAGGTGCTCTCTTTTTTGTTTGGTTTGTTGATTCTGGTTGTGGAGGTGATTGTTTAACTACCAATATTATACATCTATATAGATTTGTTATATCTGTATCTGTCTATACATATATAATATATATCTAGATTTGTCTTGTCTGTATAAAGATATATATACAAACACACACACACACACACACACACACACACACACACACACACACACACACACACACACACACACACACAACTTAAGCATGGTTCGGCAGCAGATAACCCTCAAACAAGTCTCTAAGTTCATCTACCAGAGCTAAAAATCCCTCCAGTCCAGATTTTCCTTCAATAACATTTTTAATATCTTAACCATGTCTGTGTAATGAGACTGTCCTCTTAGGATGGTCAGGGCTACTTGGACTGTTATAAGGCGTATTAGTTTTGGGTAGAAGAAGAGCTAGACAGTAAGAATGGTAAACCTGTGACAGAGTTGGGACACTGAGACAGAAGTTAATCTAATTAGAGAAAAGAAAAAGAGATTGAGTCTGGTCACAAAGCACCTGTGACTGATATAATTTATGTAGATGAAGTTTCATCTTGCGGTAACACGAGTATAAAAACAAACACAAAAGCATTATTATATTCCAAGAGTGGTCTAATGAACGATTTATAAAATTCCACCAAGTATTTTCTTGTCTTAAAGAAATGCTTTGCAAGATGTTTCATACCCCTAGCTACAATTACATTAACTTGCGTTGAATATGTTGAAATTAATAATCCAAAATCTCTGCTGTCTGCTACTTCCCTTAAGATTTTATTAAGTTCCCTCTCAATAAATTTGCCAAAAAACATTATTTTACAATTGCCTATACAAAAATTAATGCCAATATCATTAGTCCAGGAAGTAATCTCTGCCATATCGTAATTTATATTCATATAATCATCAGCATATTTATTCATTCAGCCATAATTTATTGCAGGAACGAAGCAAAAGCAATGTTGAATGACAACGGGCCCATGATGACAGACACCAATATGCAAGCCACCAGAGTGCACATTGGGTTAAACCTGTGCAGCAGTATTAAGTGATGAACATTACTGACAAAGAATATTTTAGCTGGCCATATTTGTTCAGTTAGTAACCTCTAAACTGCCAAAAGCTGGCACACTGCTCTTTGAGCCTATAATAGTTGTGGTTTCAAAGATAAATATTTTATGAATTTACCTAGTTATTTTATTATTACAGAATCATTCCCTAATTAAACACATATGTACCTTCTGGCACAGCCAGCACACTTTATACACGTATGTATGTGTGTATATGTTCTATTTATTTATTGACATTTGTTGACTGGTAAAGTACTCTGGGTCAGGAACTCATTTTTAGTGGAGGCCCGGGAAGAAAAGCTCCACAGTTATAAAATGTTACACAAGTTATTAATATACAAAATAAACAGTACAAAAACATTACAAAAAGATCCACTGTTATAAGATATTAGACAGTTATTAATATATGAGAGAACCAGAGACAAAAACAGTGCAGAGATCAAGATATGCAAAGGGGTACTCACATATAAACATTCTAATTACAGAAAACTTATTTACATATATTCTATCCATATGAGAGTAATCAATGACCCTAGTAAAGTTTATACATATTATAAAATAATGAATTCAGAGGAGTGTGCCATACTGCTTGCAGATGAGGTATCAGATAGGGTTGAGTAGTTTACTTTATTGAAGTTTGGGGGGGGGGTTGGGCTTACACTGTATTTCATAGGTACAACTTGGATTGTTTAAAAAATAGGTTTTTAATGCTGTTTTAAAGACCACTATGGAGTCAAGCTGAGTGATAGAAGTGAGGAGGCTGTTCCATAGTTTGGCAATGTTATGAGATTATAGGCATTGTCCTGTTCTCTTATTGAGTTTGGCAACATTTAGAAGGGTTCTGTCTGAGGAGTGGAGGGTTTGGGTAGGTGTGTATGTGTGTAAGATGGATTGGAATGCTGGACAGCTATTTGGCTGGAAGATTAGCTTATGGGCAAAAGTTAGTGGAGTATAGTAGAGATAGTGCTGAAATTCTAGCCAGGACAGGTTTGAGATAGCATTGCAGTAGTGAGAGTGGCTGGGTGTGCTGGAGGCGAAATTTGGTATCTTGTAGTATCATAATTCCAGCTTATGATTGAGAGATGTATGGAGATTGGTGAAAATGGGGCTTCCATACATGAGGGATGGGATAAGAAAGGTATTAGCTAGTTTTATCTTAGTTTGTTTGTCGAGGTAGAGTTTATATCAGTATAGTTTGCCTGGTTTGAAATGGGTTTTCTTTATTGTATTGAGTATATGTTGTTCAAAGGAGCATTTATCATCAATTGTTATTCCTAAAAGTTCTGCGTATTTCACCTGTTCTAGTTTAGTTTTATGTGAAACTATCTTGAATTCTGCACCTGGGGGTTTTGATGAGAATAATAATAGTTTAGTTTTTTGGGGGGTTCAGCATTAATTGGGTATCATTTAGCCAGGTTTCCATGGAGGAAAAAGCATCTTGGGTGATCGTCTGGAGGTTACTGAAATTGATGGAGAAGGAGATGATGGTTGAATCATCAGCATATTGAATCAATATGCTTTGTCAGGTGGCTTTATTTAAATCATTAATGAATATATTAAAGAGTAATGGTCCTAGAATGGGCCCTCGGGGAACACCTGTGTTGTTAGCTAGGTATTCTGATTGCCGGTTTTGTCATCTAACTGATTGCTGTCTATCACTCAATTAGGAGGGGAACCAGGTAACCACATTTTGAGAGCATCCAAGTGTCTCTAAGTGTTGTAACAGCTTAGGGTGTGATACTGTGTCAAAAGCTTTTGATAGGTCCATTTAATAAGTAAACTGAGAGAGAATTAAACTGAGAATTTGCTTTGGTGTTTCCAAGCTGTCTTTTTGTTTTTCGCTAGTTTGTCTTACTTTGGTTCTTGTCTGTTGGAGGTCCAAAAGGAGTACAGAGTTAGATAGGCCAGCATCAAGAGCTGTATTCACAGTATCAGTGAAGGAGAGTAAAGTTGTGGTCGCGCTATGACCTGGACAGAGGCCACGTTGGATGGGAGATACGAGGAGGTTGTTAATCAGGTCAGTTAGTAGTTGGGTTTGTAAACATTTTTCCAGGATTTTAGATAGCTGGGAAAGAATGGAGATTGGCTGGTAGTTTGAGAGATCATTATCATTTCCCCCATTATGTAGTGGGGTAATAATGGATTTTTCCATAGCTGAGGAATGTAAGATTCAGCAATGGAATGATTGATGAGAATACTGACTGGATAAGCTATGGCTCTGGCTGTGAGTTGCAAGTATTCTGGTGGCAAGTTATCAGCGGAGAGTGAGCAGGGCTTTAGTTTGGTTAGGAGTTTTCGAATTTGGGATGTTGATACAGGTTGTAGTGAGAAGGGTGGGTTGGGTGATATACTATTAGAGGGGGCTGTAGTGTGTATAGCGGTGGATACAGGGTCTGTTCGTGTGCTACTTTTGATATTAAGGCTGGATTTTGAGGATGGATCCTTGATTAGTTTGCGGATCGTTTCAATGAAGTGGGAGTTAGATATTTGCGCTACCCAGTAAGGGTCTTTGTCTGGAAAGGGAGATTGGGTTTGAATGTTGCCTGGGTTAAAAAGGGAGGATACAGGATTTCCAGAATTTCTTTGGATTATTACTTTGGGAAGACAGCTGTGAGGAGAAGTGGAATAAATAAATCATTCAAATAGACACATGCTTTCACCTAAGTCTGGTAAGGGCTGGAAGCTGGACAAACAATATGTATGAGGAGTTACAAGTCAATCCCTTTTTGTCCAGCTTCAAATGTTTCAGACCGTGACATTTTAGCTAAGACTGCTTACTCATTAGAAACATATTTATCATATTCATAACGTCACTACATGAAAATATTTATACATATGCATGTTTATATAGCTATCTGTAGCCGTCTCTCTTTTTAATTCTATGTATCTAGCTGTCTATAACTAGCTAGCTATCGGTTTTGACAGTTTTATAGCAACAGAGAGAGAGAGAGAGAGAGAGAGAGATGGATAGACAGATATTCTTTTTGATATATTTATTTATTGACATTTGTTAACCAGAAAGTTCACTGAGTCAGGGACCCATTTTCAGTAGAGGCCCGAGGAGAAAAGCTCCTCAATTAACAATAAAATAAAGATAAAAATAAAGAATAAGAATGTATACAGATGACAATTTTTAAAAGAGCAAAACAGTAAGCAAAGTTATAACAAATAGAGATAGAGAAAAATTAATATACAATATAAAACTTATTAATATGAATCAGAAACTTATATAAACATAGGTAACTGTTGGTATTGTAGTACAAGCAATTGAGTTGTTTCTTTTGACATTACAGGAAACAAAGCAAAAGAACTAAAACTCATGTAAGTTCACTGACAAATTCATTATAGGACCCATCAGACTAATCAAGGAAAAGATAGTCACAACATCATCTTTGTTAAATGAAGTTCAAGTTATAAAGATGAATTATACTCCTAATGACTGGTAAAGGTTGTAAAAACCAGTGAATGAGATATGCGACAATGTCACTGAATACTATACCAACTATGAGCAATATAAGTGATAAAACCAAAGAAAACAACTCTTTGAGGTACTGATTCATCAAAATAAACACTACTGGGAAAATACAAGCAAAACATAAATATTACGAAGGTGAAAGTCTCCCACCTTGTCGATTGGATGGGAGATGGGAAATTCACCCCGGGGATCACGTCATTCACCCTGCAAGACAGGGGTCCAGAGAAGTAAATACTGTGGGAAGAAATATCCAGGGAATTGTTATGGCTAGGCTTGTATAGGTCCTAGGGCCGTTAGCCTAGTACCAACCTATAAACATACCCTATAAGAAGGAGTGCACTCTCACATTACGTGTTAATACAAGGAATGTTACCACAAGTAGGAGAAACAGCAAAATCTACTCAGCTGTGGCAACACTAAGAATGCACAGTATTAGGAGACCTGCTGCTTTGGTAAATTTTAGTTTATTGATGACCCTTTCTTCTTCAATGTAAGCAGTTTCAGTCCATTTACTAAATATCTGTAATATACTGTGACATGACACAAACTGTTTGTTGAGTGTTTTATTTATGATCAGAGGAAAGATAAGCACATTACAGACATGACTGAAACATTTAAAGAGTTAACATTGTAAAGATTCATCCTTTAGCATGCGGTGACCTCTCATAAATCATTACAAGATGCAGTCCTGGGATATTTGGTCTAATTAGTGACTGATATATGGTATCAGTTAATGCTCATCAATATGGCATTTGTCATGATAAATGAACTAAACCTTATGGTCTGTCTGTTCCTGCACTGGGTAATGTGCCTTGTTTAATATGGATTGCATTTCCTGGCTATAGAGTGGAAGGGTCTAGCCAAAAAAGAAACGTGAATGGCACATGAGGACTAAATCCTGAAAATTGTGATTGCATTTGCAGTATCAGTATGTACTGGAAAATATTAGGGTTCAACCAAACACCCTAATAATGGGCAACTTCAACTACCCCACCATTAACTGGGAAAACTACTCGCGTACCAACTCCTTAGCTCAACGCTTTCTGGAATTCATAAACTCCAATTCGCTAGATCAACTTATCCACACCCCCACCAGGGGCAACAATATCCTAGACCTAGTCATTACCAACATGTTCCACACCTGAAGTCAACTCCTCGTTGGTCCGATCCAACCATAAGCTTATCACCCTTGATATCCACATCTCGCCCCCACCCCCCATTAAGGAAACTACAGTAAACAATTTCTCCAAAGCCAACTTCATGCTCCTTAAGACAGAAGTGGTGAACTTCATGGCACCCATGCAGATGGACAATACAGTTACAACTGCTGAATCCTACACAAATGCACTCTATAAGCACTTACACGAGTGCATGGATCATGCTATCCAAAACAGAACCAAGACGCTATCCTCCAAAAAAAGGAAGCCAATCTGGTGGTCCCCTGCCATAAACAAACTGTACAAGAGAAGGAAGAAATTGTTGCAAATGAGAGTAAAATCCCATGAGTGGAGGAGCTCCCTGGTCAGCCTCAGTAAAAAGCTGAGATCCCTTATAAGATAATCCAAAGCTAGCTACGAAAACAAAATTGCCACTAAATCCAAGGACAACCACAAAGCATGCTATAGCTATGTCAAGAATCTAGATGGCAACACCCAGATCTGCTCTGAGTTACAGCACAAAGGCACGAAAATTACAGAACCAACTGATATTGCCAACATCTTGGCAGATAGGTTCAGTGCTAACTATACCCCACTCTCACCCCCTAAAGGGCCCATAGCTATACAGGAAGAATGCAGAGTCCATGTAATCACAACTACGCAGGTAAAAGCTGCACTTTCTAAAGCCAAAAACACAGCATCAATGGGACTGAACAACATCCCAGACTGCATTTAATACAAACTTCAGAATGAACTGGCTCCCCACTTAAGCACCATGTTCAATAATAGCCATGCATCAGGCTTTGTACCCACTGAATGGCACACCGCAATAGTTATCCCACTCCACAAAGGGGGAGCCACCACTGATCCCAGGAACTATCGACCTATTAGCCTGATGAGCCTGGTCTGCAAGGCCATGGGATGTATCATCATGGAACTCATAAATGAAGACATTGGTAACCTCCAAACTCTGGATCCCACCCAGTTTAGGTTTGTGAAAGGCAGATCATGCCTCCTGAACCTGATCAACTTCTTTGAGGCAGTCACCAAAACCGTGGATGAGGGTAAGGTGCTTCACACAGCTTATCTTGACCTCGCCAAGGCTTTCGACACCATCTCCCATTCTGAAATTATAGCTAAACTCGCTAAACTAGGTATAAATCCCTATGTCACAAGATGGGTTGCCAAATGGCTCACTGACAGAACCCACACTGTAAAAGTTGCAGACTCCAAATCTGACCTCAAAGCAGTGACAAGTGGAGTACCACAGGGTTCCGTCCTGGGACCTCTCCTGTTTGGTATCTACTTCTCTGAAGTACACGCTAACACAGAAGGCCTCTGGCTAATGAAGTTCACAGATGACTGCAAACTAGGAGCCATAGTCAAGTCCCCAAATGATGTGGACATCCTACAGAAGGCCCTCACTGAGACAGATGCCTGGTGTCAGAGCCATGGCCTCAAGCTCAATGCCAAAAAGTGCAGTGTCATCCCCTTTGGTAAAAACTCTGTACCCATGAACTACCACATAGGCAGCAATCTACTTAACACCAAATGCATGATAAGAGACCTTGGGACCCAGGTGGACAGTAGTCTCTCCTTTGATAGTCACATCGCCAAAGTAATCAGGAAGTCCTTCTATGTGGCACACCTCATCATAAAAGGGTTCTCATCCAGGAAAAAAAAGGTCATTGTTCCCCTCCCCTCTACTCGTCACTCATTAGTCCCATTATAGAGTACAATGCCCCTTTTGGAATGTACCTCACAAGACATCTGCAGCAGCTGGAAAAGTCAAAGATGTACCTCACAAAGAGGGTTACTGGCTTCAAACAAATGCCCTATACTGACCGCCTCAAAAAACTCCAGCTTTACTCCGTAGCATATCGCCTCCTCCGAGGTGATCTCTGCCTAACATATAAAGCTATGTCAAACCCAGAGCTGTTGGACATGCTACACCTAAAGAAATCCCAATCCCTCTGAGCTACACGCTCTAGGGACCTAAACCTTGTCACCACAATAAACAGGACATGCTGGCGGGATAGATTCCTGTCCCAGAGACTTCCTATACTCTGGAACAATCTATCCATCTATGTCAAGCAAAGTTCTTCATTAGCACTCTTCAAGAAAAATCTTGATGAGTGGATGGGAAATAGGAAATACACCCCGGGGATAACTTCTGTGTCTCTGCTCGACAGTGGCACAGGAAAATTACTTTCTTGGGTGGCGTAAGCTATGGAACCTTGCTGGCTAGGCTTACGTAGGCCCTTGGGCCGATAGACTAGTACCTACCTATGAACCTATAAGAATGATTGACAGTTTATGGGTGATTTGACATGTAATAGAAGTCCAGCAGAGAAACTTTGCATGACACCTTATGTTTAGGGTGAGTGGGAATTCTCCAGCCTTATCAATACCAGAAAAACACTGTTGTAATGTGTCATTTTTAGAAGCGGTTAAATATTTCAACATCAGTACAGACTGGGTTATATGAGCTCATAGCATCTGACCTGCTAGATGCATAACAAGAAATTTAGTAAACCACAACCTTTAGTGTGCACGTAAATGATTGTTCCCTATTGAAACTGTGTAGTTACCAGATTTAGAGAAGTTTTTTTCTGAGTGTCTTAAATTGCGTACAAAGATCATTTGGTGCTTGAAGCTGATATCCTTAAATATGTCAGAGTGTAGCATAAAAGAGTCATTTGGAACAGTGCCCAAGACACTTCCAAGAATTACTTGGAACACTGCGTCATTTGCACAAGACAAACTTCACGTTAGGTTTGTATGCTTTAAATCTTATCACCCACAGTACTTCTGCATGTTGTTGTCCTATGATGCATTCTACTGGCAACAGAGTTTGTTTTACACCACTCTTCACCCAGTGCAGATACAAAGAAAAAAAACTAACAATTAATTCCGTGGTTAACAAAGATGCTGAACTCTGTTCAGTGATTCTTACTTTTATATGTTGTGCTGTAACTTAATAATGGATTCATCCATCTGACACAAAGAGACTGTGATATAGCAGAGTGCTGCATCTTGTTTGTCAACTGTATAGGCAAAATGATACAACAATTGATTGACAGTTCTATCATAGCACTGACAATGTTGCACAAATCTATTACTCGGATTTTATAAAAAGATAAATACTGACTAGCAAAAGTAAAAATACTTCAGTCTTTTAGAAGTTGTTCTCTGGGGAAATAATAACTCAACAAGTTCACACCCTTTCCCTCTCCAGCAACTCCTCAGGAAATACCACTGAACATAATTCCACACAACCATCACTTGGAAACAGGTCCGAAGTGCATTCTGAATGGCCATTGGTGTGCCCTGATAACATCTCAGGATGCCTCTTAAATAGCATAAAACTTGACCTATCAGGACCACTTTTTAACCATAGCCTCCAGTCAGGTTTCATGTCATGTGAACAGAAAACTACAACAGTGATCCCTCTGCATAAGGGCAGATCTTCTATGGACCCATAAGTTTGACTAGTCTTCATATGCAAAGCCATTGAAAGAATTATCATGGAAATAGTTATTAATGACATAGGAAACCTTCAGACACTGGACCCAACCCAGTTCAGCTTTGTAAAGGGCAGATCATGCCTACTCAGCCTTTTTCAAGGACTTTTTCAAGGTCGTCACCAAGGCAATGGATGAGGGCAAAGTGGTGCATTATATGGAGCTGTGATGACAAGTGACAGTTCATGTACTATGGGAAAACTACTATATACCCCAGAGCAATGACAGCAATAAAACAAAGTGCTGCTGCTCATCATTCTCCATCACCAAGATGTCTCAGCAAGTTGTTGCAAACATTCACCCTTTTACAAATGAAGCCACCCATCATAATAAGGAGAACTCTTATAGTACAACCATTTTTTCCAGAATGGAATTTCACCTGCCACTTTCAGGCTACTACTGTTGAGGCACAGGTGTTTTATATGCCCACTTGCCCAGTGCAACTATTGTTGAGACACAGGTGCTGTGTCTGCCCACTTGCCCACTGTAACTATTGTTGAGGCACAGGTGTTGTGTTTGCCCACTTGCCCACTATAACTATTGTTGAGGCACAGGCGTTGCAGTATCCCTGGAATCAGCATGCTGTAATATTCAGGTGCAGAACTGATCTACTATATGACTGCAGAATGCCCTCAGAAAAGTAATTTCTATGACTGCATTCACAGTGGAGACATACATCTTATCAGCATTGTCAACATATATACCACTGCAATCCATTCTGTTTGTTAAATTGAAAAGACCTGGAAATAGATAGATGCCTTTATCCCAAGAGTATGCCATATCAGTCCAAAAAACTATTTATTTCCAGTGTCCAAATGAACAACTATAGTAGTGAAAAATTAACAAAAGACAATAACCATGTTTACTAAACTTACATTAAGAACTTTCATCCCACAATACAAAACGTCATCAGACTAAGCCTCAAACATTAAATCATGCTTAAATACAACATCTCAATTACATCAGTAAGCAAAATAAAACATAACTGGTTAAAAACATGATCGGTCTAAAAACCACAGTAAATTAGTCATTCAAACCTGGTACTTTCAAGGAATTCATACTGATTCATGCAGTCAGTTCTCTCAAAGTGTTTATATGGCCTTCTCTCACATCCAAAAAATGTAAACATTTTAACATTTTTTTACTACCTGCATGGCACAATGGGGTGAATCCCTGACTGTGACACAGATAAACCTGCTTTGATTAGCAATCTGGTAACTGAAGGAGCTAGCTAGGGAGAGAATTTAATGAAGAGGAAGATCCTCCTTCCTCTCCAGGCAGAGGACGTATGTATACCAGGACACACATTCTACCTGCAATCCCTACTGTAAACTGGAGCTGGACAGAGAAGTCTGCTTTCAAAGTGGTGGTGCTATCAGTGTGACATCAAACACAGAAGTAGATGACAAGCCCTTTCACAATCCCATGATATACCTACCTATATGGCCTGCAAGCATCTGCAGGGGGCCACTAGAAGTTAAAAGGAAAAAAAGACTATGATGGCTTCCAGGATAGCCGCTGCGTAATTAATGGGTGACAACAGCCATGAAATACCTCCCCACACACAAACACACACGCTCAAAAACGTTGACATATTACTTCATCTGCAATGCTAGCACCTCTCCTATCTGTTAATCCAAAATATTAATTATTTTCTACATTGGAGATGTAGTTGGGAAGAACAGTGCATCCTTAGCTTCACTCAAAAAAAGTCCATGTAATTGAATATAAACTACTGATTTTTTTTTAATCTTTTCATAGTTGTGCTTTAGCTGATTACTCTTTTCTGTACTGCCAATGGTCTACCTTAAATAATCTGAATAATCTTAGCTCTGCAAAGTTGATCATTGCAGTAAATAAATCCTAATGTACACTTTTTTTACAAGTAAGCTATACTCCTGCATACCCCAGTATGCAAGACACTGCCACTATACCCTCCCATCTGAATACACTACCTCTGATATTGTACTAACATAGGTGAAAGGGAACATGGGCGGCCATGGTGGTGCAGTGGTTAGCATTGCCACCTCACAGCAAGAGGTTCTCCGGTTCGATCCTCGGCTGGGGTGCCTTCTGTGCGGAGTCTGCATGTCCTCCCTGTGGTCGCATGGGTTTCCTCCAGGTGCTCTGGTTTCCTCCCACATACCAAAGACATGCTGCAGGTGGATTGGACACTCTAAATTGGCCCTAGGTGTGTGTGTGTGCCTTCTGTGGAAGGTTGGGTGCCGGGCTGGCAACTCGACACTGTAAAACTTCACTGCCAATTAATGTGTGGACATGGTGATCCACTGTGGCGACCCCTAACCGGGAAAAAGCCGAAAGAAGAAGAAGAATAGGTGAAAGGGAACATGCATTCCCAATTCTTCTAAAGTGAAGCAATCCCTGAGGTAGTATATATTGTAATCACAGGTGCAGGGGCAGAACCCCATAGCAAATGAAGTAGAAAGTAACTACCCCCATCAAAATGCATTTACAATGTGCTTTACATTTTAAATATACAGACAACAGAACAGTGTCATTTTTTATTCATCAAGTCAATTATTTATTTAATTTGATAATAATGGCAGACTACTCATAGTAATAGATTATTTTTTTTAGATTCAGCCTGCAAATAAAACAAAAATACAGTTGGGTATAAGAAAGAATAAAAAAGGTAGAAGTTATTTGTTCTATTATAGTGAAAGACATTACAAAGGCATGTGGTTGATGCACAAAGCTTCAGCCAATTCAAATTTCATTATATCAAGTAGACCCCATTTTTTTAAATATCCACAACTCATGGCACCTAGAAACTCAACTTTTTGGGTTGTTCCTATGCCCTACTTGTGAAACAATATGCATTTTTTGACAAGGCCATTTAATTTATCAAACCTTTGAAATGCAAGTCTCACAGTTTGCCTTAGCTGTGGAGACTTTCACAATTGTGCATGCATTTCTGCTGAAAATAAAGTACAGGGTGAATAGTAATTTCTTGGTTGTCTTTTAAAATCAGTCTAGTACATTAGAGAATCCTTCCAAAACCTTCCAGTTTTTAATTCTGTTTTCACTTTCTTGACTATAATTTAGAGAATACAGTTGCATTGTTATGTGATTCTGTCAGGCTGTGCTGAAAAAGCGACCACAAAAGGAGATTATTCATTTGCTAGCAGCATGTCAGTCACTGGAACATTCTCCAAATCTATTAACAGCTGTTATTGTATTCATCTATTAAGATTTTTTCAACCAAAGTTAACTGAGCAGTGTAAAGGTATGAGCTTCTCTTTTTATTAGGTTACTCCAATCTGTATTCATAGGTGGTTACTGGGCTATTAACCCGAAGGTCTTTATAAGGCTAGCCATATGTAGCCAATATAATACCAGAGAACCCCAAAATAAAGGATGTTGTCTAAACTCCAGATTTTAGTTAGCAATGCCTGCCCATATCTAGGAGGGTCATAGGTGAAATCTATGGCAGGAATTTAGTTTCCCATCCAGTCATCCATACTATGTTTAAACAGGGTCATAGAGGGGCTTTGTTTGATGTGAATTGGTAGCCTATTCCAGAGAAATGGCAAACTCTGAGACGCATATCTCTCTCTCTCTCTCTCCAGCAGGTCTTACTATGTCACAGGCCAAGTTAAGGGCCCTGGAGTGGGTGACCCTTGTCCCATGTGACTTGTGGAGGTGCAGCATTTCCAATAAGACTGGGTCAGAGATTGCTCTGTAGGCCAGGCACAAGTCTCCTCTTACTAGTAAGTAAGCTACTGAGTACAGTGACAGTGACTTGAATCTGTCAGTGTATAACACATGCTGGAGACCCTGAATTTTCTTGGTTAGAAGTATCTGAGGTCTCTCAAGTTGCTGCAGGTGCCTGGTAAGGTACATACCAAAGGGAGCTCTTTACTCAATTAGTGGCCTGATGAGGATTGAGCACACCTCTTTCACTCTTGAGACAATGCCTTTGCTAATGAGGTGTGCAATGTAGAATGCTTTCCTTACCACAGTAGACACATTGTGGTCAAAGTTTAGGATACAGTTAACTTGCATTCCCAAGTCTCTCATTACGGAGTTGTTACTTAGGATACTATTATTTATATGATAGTCTGCAGGGATATCGTTTTTAGTGAAGGGGATGATGATGCATTTTTAGCATTGAGTTTGAGTTCATGCTTTGGAACCAATCATTGGTTTGTATAAGTCCCTACTGATGTATACTCTCATCGTTTCGGGATTCAGTGATTGCACATAATTTGCCATCGTCAGCAAACTTAGTCAGCCACAGCTCCTCTGTTTTGGCCTTTACCTCTGAGAACTATATTCCAAACAATAAGGGGCCCAGTACTGATCCCTGTCAAAGCCCACTGGTGACAGTACTGCTGGTTGGGATAAAGTCCCCAACTCTGACTCAGTGTGATCTGTCAGTGAGCAGTTAGCAACCCAACTGATGACATAAGGGTTGATATTCAACTAGGGGAATTTATCAATGATGACCAAATGTGGGATTGTATTGAAGGCCTTGGCTAAGTCAAGGTAGGCTGCATGCACAGATTTGCCTTTGTCTATGGCTCTGGTGACATTTTCAAAAAAGTCCACCAGGTTTAACAGGCAAGATCTGCTGTTGTCAAAACTAAATTGTGTTGGATCAAGGATTTGGACATCCCCTATATCCTTATTTATAAGGTCCATGATGATTCATTCCATGGCCTTATAGGTAAAGCTGGTTAAGCTTATGGGTCTATAGTTCCCAGGGTCTGTTGCTGTACTCCCTTTATTAAGGAGGATGTTGGTTGCTGTTTTCCATTCAGCAGGGACAAATCCAGTACTCAGGCTGTGGTTGAAGAGAGTACCTAATGCAGTTGCTAACTCATGTTTTAGACCATTTTAAAATGCAGCCTAGGATGCCATCTAGTCTCATAGAGGCTGTGTTTTTGGCCTTGGAGAGAGCATTAATGACTTATTTGTTGGAGCTGCAAGGTGGGGGAGATGGAGAAGGAATTCTTTGTGGAATGTTTGGAAGGGACAGGGGGGTGAAATTTTCACCAAACCTGTTGGCTAATAGGTTAGTTATTTCCGCAGGATCAGTGTGTGTGATGCCATCCCCAGCTAGTACAGCACACATGTGAGTATTACCTTTTATAGGTTTATAGGTAGGTACTAGGCTATCTGCCCAAAGGCATTTATAAGCCTAGCCAGAAAGAGTTGGCTTTCACCACCCCCTTAGATTAGTTCCCTGTGTCTCTGTCCATCAGAGCCATTGAAGTGATCCCCAAGATATACTTTGTTTCCCATCCACTTGTCAAGGTTTCTCTTGAACAGGGTGAGTAAGGAGCTCTGCCTAATGTAGATTGGAATCCTGTTCCAAAGCATAGGAAGTCTCTGGGACAGAAATCTATCCCTCCAGCACAATCCATTTATTGTTGTGGTGAGGTTTAGTGCCCTAGAGCATGTGGCTCAAGGGGATATGGTTTTCTATAGATGGAGCATGTCCATCAATTCTGGGTTGCTCATGGCCTTGTATGTCAGGCAGAGATCAACTCTGAGTAGGTGGTATGCAACCGAGTACAGCTGGAGTTTCTTCAGTCGAGCTGTATAGGGTGTCTGTTTGAGGCCAGTGATCCTCCTGGTGAAGTACTTCTGTGGTCTTTCCAGTTGTTGCAGGTGTCTTGTAAGGTACATCCCAAATGGGGCGTTGTACTCTATGATGGGTCTGATAAGTGATGTGCAGACGGGCACAATGAGATCCTTTGATCTGGATGCAAACCCTTTTGTGATTAGGTGGGCCACATAGAAGGATTTTCTATCCACTTTGGCAATGTGATTGTCAAAGAAGAGGTTACTATCTACTTGGGTCCCCAGCTCCCTTATTATGTCTTCCGTATTTAGGGGGCTACCATCTATGTGGTAGTTTGTGGGTACTATGTTTTTTCCAAAGGGGATGACTATGCACTTTTTGGCATTTAGCTTGAGGCCATGGTTTTGACACCAAGTATCTGTCTCAGTGAGACCCTTTTGGAGAATGCTTGTGTCAGCCAGAGAGTCAATTATAGCCCCTAGTTTGCAGTTGTCTGCGAACTTGGACAGCCATAGTCCTCCTGTGCTTGCCTGTGCCTCTGAGAAGTATATGCCGAACAGGAGAGGTCCTAGGACTGAGCCCTGGGGAACATCACTTGTAACTGGTTTAGAGTCAGACCTAGCTCCTGCAACTCTTACCATGTGGGTTCTGGCCGTGAGCCAGTTGACAACCCATCTTGTGACGTAGGCGGTTATGTTCAGGCCAGTGAGTTTGTCTATGATACTGAATGGGGAATGGTGTCGAAGGCCTTTGCGAGGTCTAGGTAGGCTGTGTGGACCATCTTTCCCTTGTCTATAGCCTTGGTAACTGTCTCAAAAAAGTCCACCAGGTTTAGGAGGCATGATCTGCCCTTAAAGCCGAACTGGGTAGCGTCCAGTGTTTGGAGGTTCCCAATGTCTCTGTTAATGAGATCCATGATGATGCACTCCATAGCCTTGCAAACCAAGCTAGTCAGGCTTGTAGGGCGATAGTTCCTGGGGTCTGTTGTGGCTCCATCTTTGTGGAGTGGAATAACCATTGCTGTGCGCCACTCTATGGGCACGTAGCCTGTGGAGAGGCTGAGTCTGAACAGTGTGTTTAGGTGAGGGGTTAAGTTCATCTTTGAGCTCGTGTAGGATCCAGCCTGGGACACCGTCTGTTCCCATTGCTGCTGTGTTTTTGGCTTTGGAGAGGGCTGTTTTAACCTGAGTGTCCATGATTTCAGGGGCACTACATTCTTCTGGTATGGTTATGGGCCCTTTTGGGGATGAGAGCGGGGTGAAGTTTGCACTGAATCTGTCTGCTAGGATGTTGTCGATATCAGTTGGTTCAGTGTATTTTGTGCCATTCTGCACTAACTCTGAGCAGATCTGAGAATTGTCACTTAGATTCTTGACATAGCTAAAGAATTCTTTGTTGTTATCTTTCGAGTCCTTGGCAATTTTTCTTTCAAATCTAGCCTTGGATGATTTTATAAGGGATCATAGTTTCTTGCTGATACTGATCAGGGATGTCTTCCCTTCTTGGGATTTTACTCTTTTCTGTACTAGTTTCCTCCTCCTATTGTATAGCTTGTTTATGGCAGGGGTCCACCAGACTGGTTTCCTTTTCTTGGAGGAATGAGTCTTTTAGGTGCCCATAGAGTGTATTTTTAAAGGATTTTGCAGCTTGGACAGCGTTATCCTTTAGCATGGGGGCTTTGAAACTTTCCACCTCGGTTTTAAGTAACGTGAAGTTTGCTTTTGAAAAGTTTCATGGTGGTTTCTTTGACCAGGGGTGGGGGCAGAATGTGGATATCCAGAGTGATTAGTTTATGGTCAGATCTAACCAGCGAGGGGTTGACCTCTGGTGTGGAACACTGATCGCTCATGTTGGTGATGACCAGGTCCAATATGTTGTCACCTCTGGTGGGTGTGTTGACCAGTTGAACCAGGGCATTAGAGTTTATAAATTCTAGGAAATGTTGGGCAAGGGAGTTAGTACTTGAGTAGTTCTCCCAGTTAATGTTTGGGTAATTGAAATCACCCAATATCAGGGTGTTTGGTAGGACCTTTATGTTTCCAGAAATGTGGAATTGTCCTGGGACATGATGGGTGATCTGTAGCAAGCTACAATTTGAACTGCAGTTTTGCCCGTTGTTAGTTGCATGTGGATGAATTCTGAAGCATTGTGCTGTGCCACTAACCTGGAGGTGTGGGTATCCTTGATGAATATGGATACGCCCCTGACTTTTGTATTTCGGTCTGGGTTTTGTGGCCGAAATGTATGGTTAGAGTTGTAGCCTGGTAGTGCTGGGGTGCTCTGTGGAGCCTTAAACCAGGTTATGGATATAGCTGAAGAATGCCTTATGGTTATCCTCAGCTATGGTTGCTACATTTTTTTTGAAGTTGCCCTTACAGGATTTTACAAATTGTCTTATCTATTTGTATAAGTAGAGGAGGGTGTTCTTCCGGTGCTGTGACCTCTCTTTTTTATTCTTAGACAGCAACTTCTTCCTCTAGTTGTATAACTTATTAATGCTTGTTGTCTACCAGGGAAGCTTTTTTTTTCTTGAGGATATTGTTTTGATCCTATCAGGTACTGGTATGTCAATAAATTTGTGTAAGCATTTGTACAGGGCATTTGTGTGTACCTTAATATAGCTGTCAATGCCATCTGTGGGAACAGGAGCTTGGAAGTTATTTATGCCATCTCTTCGGAGGGTATAATTAGCTTTGGTGAAATGTTTAGCCTGATTTCACCTAAGAGGGGTTCAGTTATTATAGCTACTTCAAATGTGACTGATTTGTGATCAGATTTAACCAGTAAGGGTCCTATACTTGTGGTGGTGCAATGGTCACCGATATTGGTGAGGACCAGGTCGAAAATATTTGAGTCCCTTGTGGTGTTCCATACTATTTGTTCCACAGCATTAGTGTCAAAGTCCAGGTACCCTTGTGCAAGCATGTTGGTGCTCATATAAGTTTCCCAGTCACTGGAGGGATAGTTAAAAATCACCCATGACTAGAGTGTTTGATTGTAATTTGATTAAGTAATGTAAGTCCAAATAAGCAGAGTACCCACTATAGGCTCATTGAAGAGGGCCTATAGCTAATGATGACTTGAAAGGGGGGAGTCTTACCCACATTTAGTTGAACTTGGAGTAACTTCATGGAATTTTCCTGTCTAACCAGTCTAGAGATGTATTTATCTTTGATGAAGATAATATTCCTCCTCCTCTGGTTCTTACACATTCATTTTTCAGTCTCAAAGTGGGGAAGACATTGTAGCCTTGCAAGGCTAAAATACTCTCTGTGGCCTGAACCAAATTTCTGTAAATGCACAGATGTCAACATCCTCCAGGTAAAAGAGTGCTTCGATAGAGTGCACTTCTGATTTAAACTCCTAGCATTTAGAAGCATAACCTTTAATTTATTTATAAGTGATACTTTCATATCAGAAATTTTGTTCTTCAGACCTTGCCTAAAAAGAAACTATGGGGGAGGCAAGTGCCTTAGCCAGTAACCAAAAGCCTAGAGGTGACAGATGAAGACCATCTCTGGCAAAGCAGCATGGTCTATCCACCATGTCATCCCAGGCTGACAAGAACTGGATCCCCTTAAAATGACACCAGAAACTAAGCCAGTTGCTGAAGTCAATTATTATTTGTTTATATTGTGCTATCATCCTAGGTGAGGGCAGAATGCTGCTCAAGGCTAGGGACATACCTGCTCGGATCACTTATTCATAGAGCTCAATCATGTCTCTCTTTATACAGTCCAGTGAGGTACATCTCAAGTCATTCACACCAACATGAACTATGACAAAGTCATAATGGTACTTGTTGAGAGATATGAGTGCATGTGTGATGGATCCTGGCACTTGATACACAGCTAACTGTAACCATCTCCTTGTCTAGCCTGGTGAGTGGGACACGTGTGTGTCTCACAATGGAAACACCTATGACTAAAAAGTTTGGTTTGGATGTGGTTTGCCTTACGAGCTTATTTGGTGAGATACTGGTACTTGTGTTTTTGTGTGTACTGATTGCTGTAGGTACTGTATTAGGTGTAACATGTTTGCATTTGGAAGGTCTCTAGTGTTTTTAGTGAGTACCTCCATGTATGATGGTCTATGTGTTGAGTGCATGGTTTGCGTAGGAGGTGGTAGTATGTAAGCTGACAACCTATTCATGTTACTGTTGTGTGCGCAAGACAGCAATGATTCCATATTTTTAGTGTAGATGCATCTCTCACAAATTGCTATTGGGTGATTTAGGAGTAGAGGGTTATCAGTGTACATAAGGCAGTTGCTACACAGCCTCAGGACACCCATGCCAATCAGGCTGGTAGGAGAAATGGAGGGAAACTGACCATCCATAATGCTAGGTTAAATACTGTTTTCACATTGGGGACAGAAAATGGAGGGGTGTGGTATAACTGAGTGCTCTAAATGGGGTCTATACTAATGGGGTGCTCTATAAATGGCCTAAACTAGTGGGGGTTCTCTGAATGGTATGAGACTATTGTAAATTTGGTGGTTTGTGGATTGTTTAAGGGGCAAGTGCTCTCTGATCAGCTAAGTGCAATTTAAGAGCTTCTTGGTCAGATCACAAGCAGCTACTAAGGGAAAATGTATCTACTGAATTTTTGCGTCTATAACCATCAATGGTTACACTCACTGCACTGTAGCATGTGATGGTGCACGAAGGTGTGCTATGCATAAACAGATGAATACAGTAGAGCACTGGCTGGTCACCAAATGCAGAGCTTATGGAGCAACAGTGAGCAAACTGAATTAAACAATTTAACCAATAAAAATGCTGAAACTAAGCCCTGTGCCAGCAACCTTTAATCAGACGAGTCCTAACTGCACTCTCTTGCCACAAGGGTGCAGGGGGTCCCTCTCCAACAAAAGATAGCCTGGTTTAGTGGTCAATTTAACAAACAGTACCAGATTCAGCAGGTCTGAATCTAGTCTATGCTACAGCAGACAAAAAGTGCAACAAATCATCAAGAACAGTTTTAAAAAATCATTATGTATTTTTACAAATTTCAACACCACTGCTTCCGAACACTAGTACTACAGGAAATATTAATAATGTTAGTTGCTTTTTTTAACATGACTAAGCCCTTTAAAAGTTACATGAAAGGCTTTCAAGTAACAGTGCTGCATAATACACTAGTAGCTGTTTTAATTGATGTGAGTCATGTGACTTTTTAAACTGAAAGGTCGTATGTATATTTAATGTTTGTTAGTGTTATAAGGTTTTATTTTTCTGAATAAGTCACACAAAACTTTCAGGGGTGAAAACGTTTAACCATTTGTACGTGGATCTCTTTTTGGATTTTACTGCCTCTATGTTTTGTGTATTTTATTAAATTAATTTTTTATACTTTGGTATACATTTTGTGGAAAGCCCTTTTTGGACTACAAAGGTATTTTTACTGCCATTTTCTGCTCAGTACGCGCAGTGTAAAGTTTTTTTTCTGTTTACTGGTTTTGTTTCTACTTCGCATCATTCACGCTGGTTTTTCCACACCTTTATTGAATAAATTCCATTGACAACCATTAATGATGCCACAGGACTCCACATGTAATATATTAACCAATAACTATTAAACCATCAACTTCAAAACTGGTTGGCTTGACCCAGTCTATTCTGGATGCCTCTGCAGGACTGGGTGTGTAATTCAAGCTATCCAGGGCCTGGTGGCAAAACCCCTTTAATTCCTTCCTCTATGCCACATACCCCTTGATTTTGGCCACTAGTCAAATCTGGGTCCAACTTGAGGAGAGTCGAGGCCACTGAACATTAATGGAGGGGGACAAGGGAGGTGAAGCTTTAAGGCCACCAACAACCTGTCATGTGCCATGCCATTCCCCCAACAGCTGGCCTCAAATTCAGGAACCCTAGGCCATGAGAGAACCAAGTTAAAACTTGAATTCCTTAATAGACAAAACAATATCTAAATTAAGCAAGCCAAAACCCAGATTATTCAAATAAACATTGTCTGTGTCATAAAAATCTGAATCCAATCTGTCAAGATCTTTGCGTTGAATCTCATGGAAACCAGTCTCACTAGCTGCCCTTTAAACTCTGTGATTTGATGAAAAGCCTAGCTGTCTCAATAGTGCTGAGCCTTCTAGCACCCTTCCAATAAACTCTCAGTAAGATGGAAAACCAGAACAAAACCAAGTTCGGATATAGCTGACTTAAGCTGTGCATATCAGAAAGTATTCTGGCCAACAGGATTTTCTTAGGAGCCCAAACCAGGTCATTACCCTAGAGGTGAATTACCAAAACTCTGTGTAAGGCTTCCTCAACTGTGATTTGATGCCAAATCTCCCAGAACTGAAACCAATGGAAGCCAGAAAAACAAATTAATGAACTGTGCGATTGTTTACTGCTGAGATATTATCCAAGTGAAGAAACACCCTTCTGTTACATAACCTGTCCTTCCATATAAAGACTGCCACCCAGATGGGGAACCTTTCCTGAAAAGTAATGTCCTCCTCCTTTCCTCAAACCAACTTCCCGGCCACTTTTTGGCAAACTATATCCCTTTGAACTGTCTCAAAAAAGTGAACCATAGTCTAAGGTCATCCGTGATCCTTCTGGTCAGCCATACAAAGTAATGTTTAGGCTTGTTCCCTTCAACATGTCAGAAACCAGCCATAGAAAAGTCCTGCCCAGAGAAACTGCCCTACAGGCAAAATTCAGTAACCATGGAGCTGCATGATTTCACCTGTGCAAGCTTTGTTCGAACCCATACATCTCCAAAGTAACTGCTGGACTAGTTGCAGTTTGGGAAACAAAAGCTTTAACGGCTTATCAATGGCATCAACTTCCAAACCCAGAAAGGTTAAGAGTCAGCTCACCCCTTCTGAAATGATGGCCAACTGTACCCCCAACTCAGAAAAAAGCTCCTTAAACCAGACATGCCCTCCAAAGCATGACTCTGACCCTACCTCACTATCAGGAAATCATCTAAGTAGTGGACTGATAACTGACGGGGTGTTTGTTATTGCTAGCACCAGTGCAAGGCTGTGCTAAGCAATTCGAAAGCAGCACCAGCCACAGAGCAACCCATTGGTACTGCAGTGTCAAAAATGAATTTTCCTTCAAACTGAAAACCTAAATAAGGCCAATCTTTCTGTCTTACAAGGAGAAACTGGAAAGTGGATTGACTATCCATCTTGCATAGCCAGGGGTTGGAATAGCCCAAAATGACTTTTGCCATCTGATTCAGGCAACAGTAACGGACCTTGGCCAGCTTGCTGTCAAGTTATTAACTGAAGCTCCCGCAGAGTGGGACAGATGACAAATCAGCTTGAATTCACCATCCTGTTTCTTGGGAACAAGACCAATGGGGGGATATTAAAAGTAGGCCAAGGAGGGGTGGAAAAGGGGCCAATTATCCTGCCAGCTGATCGCTCTTTCTGTATCAATGGAACAGCAATTTCTTCATGTCCCTTAATGGATGACAGATTTTTAACTAACCTGGAATCCAATAGGGCTGAGGACTGAATAGGAAAGCCATTAGAAAAGCCTTTAACAAGAGCAGCTGCTGCCTTCTGATCCAGGTACGCTGATAACAGCTAGATCACTTTATCTAAATAGATGGGAGAGTGAAACTGGTGTGTTATGCTGAAATCTCCTGCCATAGTACTCCTGTGGCCATGAAAAGGCTGCTTAACTTGAGGAGAGTTGTTATACCTCTCTCTAAGCCCACCTTCTGCTTGAGAAGCAAGAAAAGCTGACTATCCCTGCCACATAACCCTAACACCTGGAGGCAGGGTGGCCTTTCCCACATGCCAAAAACAAACTGATGAATCTGCAGGCAAGCCAAAGGCATGTGCCCTAGTTGAAGACCCAGCAGTTTCCCTTATGATACCACCCCTGCCATCAATCCTGTAGGCAGCCAGCTTATCCAGCATGGCAATGAACCAGATGTTGGGATGTTATAATTCCCACCTGAGAGACTTATCCACTGCTTTCAGTTTCCTAAAATGTTGATCATAATTCGCCTAACCAAAACCCCTTTCACGTGGTGAACCTTCCTTATGGCCATAAAGTATGCTGATAGAGGCAGGGCCCGGCTGGGGTCCTTCATGATAATGACTCCCATGAACTCCCAAAACCCAGTGACAAAGTATCCCTGTTCCAGACTGGTGTTCTGGCTGATGCCTTTTTCCCAATGGCCACTAAGGTTGCCACCAAGTCCTAGTTAGATGTGTTGTGGGCATCCAAAATGCAATTAATTCTCTTGGTATCCACTTGGTCAAATATATCTACAAACTTATCTTTAAGGATCTTATTTTTGACCTTGGTGGGAATATGCACAGTGAAGTGAGACCCTGTGAAATGGAACCCGAAATGCTGAAAGTAGCCATGGGGACAAAAAGAAGAAACACAATCATCCAAATGAGGCAAAGCATCCCTCTCTGAACAAGTGACTTCCTCAGACCCACTATGCAAGTTGGATAAAGATATGCATACAATCTGACCAGCATCAGAATCTCTCCATCCATGGTAACAGCAGCTGTGGAGGCATCAACATTTCCTTCCAGGTCTACATCATACAGCCTGATCCTCTCCAACAAATTTAAAAGCTCATCCAAACAATCCTCAAAAGACTGACCACTACCATTAAAACTTAGCCCTGCTGACCCACCAGAGATTTTACCTTGGGATTCTGATGATGCTTCAGCCAAGCATGAAGGGGTGACCGCTGAACAGGAAGAATCTCTGTTGATTTTCCTTCCAGCCTTCTTGACCAGGGCTGGTCCTTCAGCTGAATTTTCTTCCACATTCAATGACGGTCTCTTCCTGGAGTTCTAACCCTGCTCAGCTACCCTCTCTGTATCGAAGTCACACAGTAAACCTTGAGCCTCTTGATACAAATGAAGCCACCTCTCCTTAATTGACTGGACCACAGTGGAAGCTGAAAAATGCAAAGAATTAAACAAGAGAGGAGAAAATGACAAACCAAAATAAATCCAGAGTTGCAGATAAAATTGCCAATCCACTGAATCCCTGGATGCTGTGTTGCTGTGGGGTTCTAGAATGGAAAGCCCATGAGATGCTTTCCTTCACTGCATACTTTGTTTGACTAAAATTCACCAGTGCAGAAAACTGACCTGCTGCGGGGGTTCTAGAATGCCATGCTCTTCTGCCGCCATAATCAACTCTTCCCCAGGATCGTGGATGTAACAGTCCTTCCGTGACTAAACAAAAGAACATATTACAACCTGACCGATGGACAGGTAAAAACTGGAACCACCAAATAAAGAATACCAGCAAGTGCAATGAGTAATTTAACTTAACAGATGCATAAACCAGAACAAAGCAGCAATCATTACGAAAGTGCTGCACCAGCACCACTCCCCATAACCAGTTGTAACAACAATTCCACCCTTCCAAGTACAGAATCCAGTTACTCGTACTTAGAAAACACAAACTACCATTGGTGCCAATGACAAGCACGCATATACAAGCAAAATAAACAATAGGAAACAAACCAAGGTCATGGTTGAGAAGCCAGACCAAACTGGTGCTATTATTAACATTGTTCAATTGCGACTTAAAAGCTTAATATCCAATCTCTGTCTAACAACCCAGTGAGAAAAATTACAAAGTGCCCCCATCAACGTATAACCAGGCATTTGACCAACGGCCAACAATATAACAGATCGCACCAAGCAACTAGGTAAAAACAATGGCTAAACAAAATCTTGATCTTATAATCTAAAATTGGTAACACAGCTGTACGTTAGTGCATCTTGTTAAAAATAAAAGACTGGGACCCTAATATAATGCCTTTTCCAGTCAGACATTCTCCAGATAACTGTTAATAAATGTGCTTGTGAAAGGAGGAGGGCTGTCCCCTACTCTTCTAATATAAACTGCAAACCAAGTTCATCATTTCAGTGGATTACAGATTATATTATAAATTTCCCTTTTTTATTCAGATTCATTAACAGATTATTTATTATTAGTTTAAGTAAATAATATTAACAATTAAATGAAATGCATTAATAGTGAATAGCTGTTGCAAGGTTTGCAACATTATTACAATGAACCTTGAGGATAGCTGCCGTCAATTATTATATTAATGGGGTTTATTCTGAAATCTTAAAAGTAAGTAAAATACATCAGCAGAACATCACTCAGTACTTTTGTTGCCCTGCAATTCCTGAAGGTACGAAATATGAAAACCCATGTCTATCCCACTTACAAGTAACCAATCCTGTTTGCCATAAAAATTCTATGATGGTAATTAATGAACAAAAGTAAATAAAATTAAACTTAAAATACCATAAATACCATGTTTATTTTTTTCTTCTGTTATATAATATATTTTTATCATTCATTTTCTTTTCAAACAAAAATATAAGCAACATGCCATCAAATGCCTGTCAATGGAGCAGGAATTTAACTACCAATAAAAAAGCCTGGAAATTCAACAATCAACCAACAGGAGAGGGATATGTATAAAATCCCCATGGCCAGCCCAGGGAGGTAACGAGACTCCCAACCCAATTAAGGCCCTGCAGTCTAGTATCCCGGCAAACTCCTTTAATATCCATATTATTTATTATGATTTGATATATATATATATATATATATATATATATATATATATTTTTTTTTAATATTCCTTAAAATAATTAAATCAAAATAATGAACTCCCCACAAACGCAACTCACTAGTTACCAACAGCCATGAACTGCTTGGTATCCCCCCTTTATATATATATATATATATATATATATATATATATATATATATATATATATATGTATATACATATATATTTTTTTTAAGATAGGTAAATCACTGCCACAAATGTGACTCCTGAGTGGACTAAATCATAACATTATTGAAACTCTCTCTCTCTTTTTTTTTTTTAACATATAGTTAAACCACTTAAACAATGGGCACTGTGAAGGTGATAAAGCAGTCGCCACACATCCCCAAAGCCCACAGCAGTGAGCTACATTGTCTTATGGTGTGGTTTGATCATGAGGGTGAAGCCTGAGTGACCAAACAAAGCCAACCGTAGGTAAATCAGCATTACCCACACTCAGCCATGGGTTATTGTTATTATACAATGGTATTATTTAAAGAAAAACATTACTTACTTTCTTTTCTTAAATAATGTCCTTGTTTAATGGTGCCATGCTGATCTTCCGCATCTTACCCCAGTATCCTGGGGCTTTTTTGATGTGCTGCGTATGCATATGGGTCTTTTGTTCCCATGCTCTTGCGGTATGTCAGTGCTATGTAAAGGAAGCAATGAATATCTCTGTTGCTTTTTTTTTTTTTTCAATTAACGAAAAAAAATGAAATCAGGAGACTTTCAATGTATAGGAGAGATAGGACAGAGAAAATACAAAGATAACCAGGTATGTTTCTCTAGTTTTGCATAATGTACTTGATTATCTTTGTAGTTTTCTCTGTCCTGCCTGTTTTGTTCTTTTGAAGTTTCTGGTTTTTGAAAGATTTTTTTTAATTAAAAAAGTAGAGTTTCCATAATATATATTAATACAAGAAAGTCCAGGTGACCAGACTTTTTTTCCTTGGTATATACTTGATTTACAACAGGCACGCTGGTTGGGCTGACCATTCAACTTGCTCGTTTTGGAATGTTAATGGCCAGTCATTGTATAATATAATGTATCCAACTGTTCCAATAATATGTGATGCCACTGTGAACAGATATTACAAAGTTACATCTACAGCGAAGATAAGGTACATATTACCCATCACACCTACACTGTATGTTTCAAATTGCCTCATCAAGGTGGGATTTCTACTAGGATGTGTCACAGAACACCACCCGGAGGTGATGTGATGTGGAAAACATGGATTTTTGCTCCAACTGTGTTACAGTGTCATGTTTTATACTTAATCACCTGCTGTGGATTTAATAAAAGTAATTGATTCACTTATCTACAATAAACGTTTTGATGCAGCAACAAGAACTACATTATTTTGTAAAAGTGGAATAAACAATTCTGCTGTGCCACCAACTAATTTCAGAAAGAGCAGGAAGACGTTAACATATGTTTCTATGAGTAACACATTACACTATGCAGTATCAGCAAAGGAAAAAGCAATGATCTAGAAAACTGAAACATTCTTTCACAATAACATTGAGCAATCTGCTTCACACAGCAATAAAGTTAGTCATTCACTCTACTAGCAAAGTCATCAGAACTTTATTGTTATGAATCGTATTGAAATGTATAAACAATGGACGGTAATTCTGAAAAAAAGCTGTAAAAACTGTGCTCATTAATTACACAGGATGTGCAAGTCAATGCACTAATCCATCTGTGTTGAATATGTTCCTTTAAATATCTTCTGAACTTAAAGACAAAATGAAAACAGCAAATCATTGCAGACAATAGTTATAATAATTTAGTGTGGTATCATCGAGGTAGAAAAATACATATTTTTGTGTGTGTGTGTGTGTGTGTGTGTGTGTGTGTGTGTGTGTGTGTGTGTGTGTATTTTGTCTATATCAATCTGGGATAGAAATTCAGTGGTCAAAATATGAGTGCCCTCTTAAGTAAAATCAGTTACTGGCTTACTGACAAGAAACAATCACAGTGACTTTCAGTTTATGTTTTAAGGAAATGAAAAAAAATTATTCATTAATGTCTGTTAATATACAGTGAATTTTACTTGCCAATCTGCATTCACTTTATTTCACGCTATCATTTCCGTCGAAAGGGCTCATAAAATTGCAATGATCAGTATGCATACACTAGGATGTTTAGCCAAAACATTATTTGTACTCATGTCTTCAACATTACACGGGTGTACTTTTATACATAAACAGTCTACCAGTTACAGACATAAAACTATAACATGAGTTAAAGGAGATATGTTAGTGGGAGTTAGAGCACTTGACAAAATGAGGGAGTGGCAGCGAGGATGAGCGTCTTGAGTAAATGGCTCAAGTGCATGTAGTGGATAGATATATAAATATACCGATGCATGTCCTGTGTGTTACTATTATAATTTATTACGGATAGAGCAAAACTATGAGGAAAATTAGGGACATTCTGGACAGCTCTGGGTATGACTGATTGTACTGCCAGTGCCATACATCTCAACACTGCAGTGTTTCTTTTAAAATACGGTAAGGGTGGTGTCATTGAGCATGTCCTAATAGAACGTTGAGCTGCTCAACAATACGTTATCGCCTGGACTTTTTTCTGTCTGAATATGCTCGACTTACAATGGGCACTCGGACTGGGCCTTCCAATCAGCATGCACTTTTTTGAATACTAATAACCCATTATTCTCCGATTGGCACTAGTAACCGATTATGTCTAATTTGGCTATTTAAGTAGGTGGTAGCAGAAAGAAGTGTTTGCAGGGAGTTCAGCTTTGTAGAAATACTCTTGGTTCATATCATACTGAATGTAGATACATTTCAGCTGATGCAGTTAAACAGGGGTCACAACAAGCTTTCATTGTTGCCAAACTTTTTTTTGATAGTCATGGAAAACCTGGTGCAGCATATGCAAGCTTTCTTTGAAGGGTGAGGGGCGAGAGGAGATTAGAGCCATCTGAATTTTTCTGTGGTGTCTTTAGATGATGTAAAGGAATATTGCTGGGTATATGTATCTTTAACAAATTTTGAGAGAAATTGAGTCTACAGTTTCATCTCTATAAGTCTATTATGGTAAGTACGGGGGCGAGTTTAGAAAAAGCGTTGGCCTGCTCAAAGGGAGGTGAGCAATACCTAGTGGTTAGATGTTTTCATCAGTGAGGCAGACATAAAATAGGAAGTAATAGAAAATGGCAACTGTATTGTACAACGTTATAAGCAAAACTAAATTATTTGTGAACGGGTTGAGGTGGTGAGAGGGGCAGTTTTGCCTTTGGTGTTCTAATTGTGAAGGCATGTCAAAATGATCCCGTAGGAAAATGTCATTTTGGAGTTGCACAGGATTTGTGAAAAATATCTACAGTAGAGCTGGACACAAAGAATAAGGAAATGCAGGCCTAGGATATGAAGGGAGAAAAGGAATGTTGAAGACACCAGGTTTTAGAGTAGCTGTTGCACCTACAGAGGTTAAGGAGAATGTAAGCTGGTAAGATTTGATGCCTAGAGTAGGAAAAGAGTAGAGAGGCAGGATGTGACGTACGGATGGAGAAGGTAAGCAAGGAATGTAGAGAAGGAGGTAAACAGCAGCTTGGGTAATGCAAGATGGGGTGCTCCTCATAAACAAAGTGTACCAACTGTGTTAGAGGAGAAAATGTTGCGCACATCTCAGAAAAACAATGGAGGACTTCAAGAGAAACATACTGGGGGCTAGTTATCAAGATTATCAGATATGACAAGAAAGGCATGAGTTAAAAAGTGGTCAATGTTTGGCCTATAGAGCAGAAGTAGCAAATTGGAGATAGTTAAGAAGTGTGGATATATTAGGTAATTAGGGGATAGGTCAGGTGTACCTTTAAGAAGCATTTCCAAGATCAGCGTGTGCATATAAATACCAAGCACATGTTAGTGTTGAAGGTCCAGCCAGCATGCCAACATATATGTGCTTGATAGCTAATCTGTTTATAAGTTAAAGTTACTTAATCTCTTTTATGATGTGTTTGCATACAATAAAGCTGCTTGAACAAGAACCCACGATGTTTGCTTGTTTTATCCTGACCTGAAGTGCAACATGGTGTCAGAACTGGGACTGCAAAGACTATTCTTCAGAGCCATGAGGTGCAGAGGTAATGTTGATGGTGAACTAAGGCAGCCGAGAGCAAAAAAGGGCTAGAAACAAGACAAAGGTAAAGAGAACACACATGAATGATTTATTTATTAAACGAGGTTAAACGGAGCATTACAAGGGCACAAAACATATTGCTAAGCAAACAAATAATGCAGAAAAGCTTAAGCAAATGAGAACTAGAAAAAAGCTCATTAATCAGACAAAATGCTTGAAATTGAGTTATTTGATAAAACGAGCATTACAAAAGTACACAAAGGGTTCAGAATTACCTCAGAGTTGTAAAACGAGCATGTTTAAAGTAAAACGAGCATGTTTAGAGCTAAAACAAGCACAAAAATGTATAATGGGCATGAAAAGAGATTAAATGAGCAAAATGAATATAACAAGAGGGCATAAAAGGCACATTAAGAGAGTCAATGAGAGAAAAAACTAGGAGCAGAAAAGGGCACGTTGAGCATAAATAAAGCAAAGGCGACTGCATGTGTTTTGGCAAATTACTGTGTCTTGGTGCAAATTACTATTTCGTATTGATTGATGCCTTGAATATCATAACTAGAGTTGTTCGAAGTATTTTAAAGTGTGTAAAACTGCTTACAGTGTGTGCTTATTGCTGTGCATTTATTCCAGAGAGTTTGTTGCATGCAAAGTGCAACTATTTCGTTAAGTGCAGTCAAGTGAAACCATTTAGAAAAGTTTCTTGTGCTTGGGTGTGTCTATTCATAGAGTGCCACCATTCCATTGTCTCTCACACTATATAGAGTTGTTTGGCAAAGTGCAGTCATTCTGGAAAAATTTCAGTGTGCTCTGTACTGTTTATTCGCAAAGTGCAGTTATCTTGAGGTGTTTCTCATTCTGAGCTTCTTCTGCTTAATACATTCAAAAATCACAATTACTTTGACGAAATACATTTGCAAAGTGCCATTACTTCGAAACAATTTATTCATAAAGTGCCATTAGTTCGAAACAGTTTATTCGCTAAGTGCCATTACTTCGAGATAGCTTATCTGCAAAGTACAGTTACTTCAGAATATTTCTTGCCCTCAGTTTCTATTGCTCAGTTTATTCACACTGTGCAGTTGTTCAAAATGTTTCTTAAAATGATGATAAATGACTTTAGCTGCAAAAAAGTTGATAAATGGCTTTGGCATTAAAGTGATCGCAAGACAAATTAATAAGAGCAAGGTTTCAGTAGGCTCCAGAGCTCATGTAAACAGCATGCAACATGTGACAAGCAAGAGCAGGCCTAAGCACATGGTAGCAGCAGCCCCTGCAGGACTTAAAGGCAAAACCCGTAGTCTTTTAGCACATTTTGAGAACAGTTAAGTTAAAGGATCATGCTCAGTGCAAAACAGACATTGCTCAGTACAGCATGAGTGAATCAGCAAATCCCAAATCAAGCTTTATTGTCACCTGTCGCAATCGTGGTGCCAACCATGAAACCAGAACAGAAAAGTGCATGGCATATTGTCAGTAATGTCATAAGTGTAAGAAATGGAATCATTTCCTAAGATTTTGTAAATCGAGTAAGCCTCACACAGTTACCAAGAAGGTTCACTCCAAAAAGCGAGTTAATCATATAGATCTGCAACAGTCCGCTTTCTATGTAGATGGTGTGCCAGTAGTTGGTGAAAAGATTGATGAAGTAGATTTATTGGCAAGAAATGAAGTGTTTTTTACTATCCAGATCAATGGTAAGTCCACAGAGCTCAAAGTAGACATTGCTTCAAAGTGTAATGTCATGTCTGCAGATACTTTTGCAAGGGTCAAAGCTGGTGAACAACTAAATGTGACTAGTTATGCAAAATGTGTAGCTTATGGAGGTGAAGAAATTCAAACCAAAGGATCAGTGGTACTTTCCTGTTATGTGACCAAGAACTGTTATAGCCTATTGTTCTTTGTGGTTTGAAGACCTGTGCAGTAATTAGTGAGTCTCAGAGACAGTTTGAAAATGAATCTGTTCATCCGATAAGCACGTCGTAGTTCCAGCTTCACCAATGCTATTTTTTCAGAGTATGCTGATGTTTTCGATGACAGATTAGGCAGATTTCCAGTTGTGTTTTCCATGAAATTAGACCCAGAAATCAATCCAGTGGTCAATACCAGCAAGAAGAGTTCCGATAGCTATGCAACATAAGGTCAAAGTTCAGTTGAACAAAATGGTGCAACAAGGTGTAATTTTCCCAGTAACAGAATTTTCTGAATGGGTGTCGTCCATGGTAGCAGCTCATAAAAAGGCTCAGATGAAATTAGAATATGTATTGCCCCAAGAAATTTGAACAAGGCATTGAAGAGACTGCATCATCCCATGCGTACAGTCGAAGAGGTTGCAACTCTGATACTGAATGCCACTGTTTTTTCTGTCTTAGAAGACAGCAGTTCATTCTGGCAAGTGATGCTTGATCACAAATCTTCATTACTAACTACATTCAGTACACCATTTGGAAGCTATAGATTCCTCAGAGTGCCATTTGGAATAAATTCTGCAAGTGAAGTCTTTCAGCACGTAATGGAACAAATTTTTTCCTGGTTATCCTTGTGCCATAATAGTAGCTGATATATTGGTCAGAGGCAGTGCTGAGGTAGAGCATGACAGAAATCTTAAGAAAGTCCTAGACACAGCACGTGAAGTGAACTTAAAGCTCGATCCTCTGAAGTGCAAATTCAGACTAACAGAAGTCACATATGTAGGTCATTTGTTTACAAGTATGAGCTTGAGACCAGACTGTCCAAAGCAAGCAGCCATTCTTGAAATGCCAGCAGCAGATAATATGCAAGCTCTACAGTGTTTTATTGGTATGGTCAGTTACTTAGGCAAGTTTATACCAGACTTCAGTGAGTTGATAGCGCCTTTGAGATCACTCACACTTAAAAATGTTACTTGGTCATGGCTAGACCAGTACCAGTGAGCGTTTGAAGTTCTTAGGCAGAAAACTGCTACCCCCCCAACATTAAGATACTATGATGTCAACAAACCAGTAACTCTTTCTGTGACTCTTCAAAATTTGGTTTGGTGCAGTTATTCTTCGAGAAGGCATGCCATCTAGAACACTTGCCCAGACTGAGATGCAATATGATCAAATTGAGAAAGAACTTTTGGCAATAGTGTTTGCATGTTCCAAGTTTCATGATTATATCTATGGTCGAGAAATCCAGATTGAAACTAATCATTAACCTTGGTTACTATTTTAAAGAAGCCTATGTACTCAGCTCCAGCAATATTACAAAGAATGATGCTCAAATTGCAAATATACAACTTCAGGGTCTATATTAAATCATCGAACATTTAGAAAAGTGAACGATGATTTATCGACCCCATGTAAATAAAAGATACAAACTCGAACGCTTAGAACAGTGATTTTTTTTCCAAGGGGAAAAAAAAATCGCTGTTCCAAAAACTTAAAACATAGCAAAGTGGGGGGCTTCGCCACCCACACACTCCCTGACATGGGGGGTTATGCCCCCCACATACCCCCCTACTTAAATATACCAACTCTGAGATTGCACTACAGTGACAAAAATGGCAAAGTAATGGATGGGGCCAAGAGATAAAATTTGCTTATATGCTGCTTCGTCATTTTGCCTTTTCAAGTTCGACCGAGATGCATTTGAAAGAATGCGTCTTCAGTCATCTAATAGGAACCCCAACTTCAGAATGGTCTATACGAAAGGCAAACTTCTTTATCTGGCTGATACCTTATCCAGAGCACCTAGAAATACAACGGAACAGCTTGACAAAGAGAATTTTGATTTCAATGTCATGGAAGTGCATAATTTTTCTACCACAAGACTTGATGAGCTACAACATCAAACAATGATGGATCCAGTTTTGCAGAAGCTCAATTACTATTTTAGTGTTGGATGGCCATCAAAACAATCTTGTGTACCACCAGAAGTGCAATCTTAGTTTCCTTACAGAGATGAGTTATTGATGGAAGATAGCATTACTTTCAAAGGTCCTAAAATTGTTGTTCCTGCTTCCTTACAACAAGAATATATCCAGATTTTGCATAGTGGTCACTTAGGCTCCGAATATACTAAGAGAAGAGCAAGAGGACTAATATTTTGGACTTCTTTAGCAAAAGAAAGTGATAGAGTTCTTTCTTCCTGTTCAGTATGTAATAGTACTAAAGCGATTTGCAAAGAGAGCCACTTCATCTAAGTCAAATTCCTGATCTATCTTGGTCAATTGTAGCTACAGACATTCAAGTGGAACAATCAACATTACTTAGTACTGGTAGACTCTTATTCAAATTGGTTCGAGATCAATCTACTACATAATCGAACTTCTACTACAGTCATTACTAAATTGAAATGCCATTCTCAGTCCATGGCAGTCCACAGAAATTAATCTCTGACAATGGTATGCAATTTACCAATCAATTGTTTTAGAAATTTGCCAGAGAATAGGACTTCATACATGTTACAAGTAGTCCAGAGTATTCGCAATCAAATGGACTTACTGAATGTGAAGTAGAGTGCAAATCAATTACTTGAAAAGTCAAAGTGATGATACTGATGTTTTTCTGAATTTACTCAATCTCAGAAACATACCCATGATGATATACTTGTCTCACCTGCTCATAGACTTCTATCTAGGCAAACCATAACAACATTGTCTATCACTTCTAGTTTACTGAGGCCTAAAACTAAGAATAATCAAGCCATCAAAGCCTAATTATCTAGACAGCGTTCTTTCCAAAAGTCCAGCTACGATAAGTCAAGCAGATTTCTTCGTCCATTGGAAAAAGGAGAGAGAGTGAAGATGCAAATGAGCGTTTGTGCACAGTCGAGATCCTATTTTATTAAATCCAAGGCTGTGGAGTACAGGAGAAATCACAGACATCTTCCTGCAGCAGAACCCATATTGCATTGTCGTACCTGTGATAAAGACTCTAACTCTCAGAGTAATCCAAATGATATTCCTGATCTTGACTCCTGATACTGTTCCAGCAGATGATTCTAGTGTTCCTAAGATTGAATAATCAGCAGAGACAATTCCAGTTGCTAAATCAGATTCCAAATTTTGTGTCACACAATATGGTCACCTTTCAAAGCCTAGTGGGAAATACACAGCAACTTGGACATAGCTGTATATAATGTATCTAGCTTTGTATAATTGCATGATGAAAATCATTTCTGTGTGAATTGCATATTCATTACTATCAGTGACAATGCCTAACTTATTTTCTCAAAGAGGGAGGATGTAGAATAACAGCTGTGTTGTACCTTTAAGAAGCATTTCCAAGATCTGTATGTACATTGTTGTTCCAAGCACATGTTAGTGTCAATGCCATTTTGAAGGTGCAGCCAGCATGTTAACATCTATGTGATTGATAGGTAATCTGTTTATAAATTACTTAATCTATCTTATGATGTGTTTGCATACAATAAAACTGTTTGAACAAGAACCCATGATGCTCATTTGTTTTATCCTGACCTGGTGAGCAACATCAGGGATAGGCAGGCTTTGATACAACCAAAAAATAGAAAGACTGCAATAATTTGTAGACTATGAGGAGTGGAAGAGAGATGATGAGATAAAGACGTTCCAAAACTAAGGGGTTCATGGACCACCTAGAGCAGGGAATGGAGTACTGATGAGTCTTTTGAAGGTGTTTGGAAGGTAGTTTGTTTTTTTTATTATGAACATTAAGGCTCAAGCATCAGTAGCATATAACCCACCAGGAAATTAATGAAGAGAAATGATGAGAGAAGGCTGTATACTGGAGTTATGGCACATGTGATCTGGATGTAATAACATGATGAGTTTGTGATAAGGGATTATGGACCAAAGACAAGTGGCATACACTAAGGATGCAGATGGCAGGTATTTTCTTTGTTTGAGTGGGATGGCAGAAGCAGAGGTGGGATAATGCAATGAATATGGAATTTCAGATTGCTACAGAGGCTGTAAAAAGGGTGACAACAAAAGGTAAGGCTTTCAGGGAGAGTTCATCAATCCTGGATTACAAACATTGTTAGTGGGGCAATGGGGTGGAAATGGGGAAAGTTTTAGGGAGAGGGGTGACGGTGGGTTATGAATGAAAGTGGAACAGGGATGGAATATCTGAAAAAAGGTGAAGTATTGTATCAAATGCCTTGGCCTGGTCAAAGTAGGTGGTATATACAATTTTCCCATTGCCTATAGCCATGGTGACCCTCTTGAAAAAGTCTACCAATTTAAGCAAGCAGGTCATTCCCTTAAAAAGTCAAACTAAGATGGGTCCAGTGTTTGCAGGTTGCCAATGTCCTAGCTGATCATTTTCCATGATAATTCATTTTATGACTGCATATTAGACTTGTCAGACTGGCAGGTCTGTAGTTCCTGGGGTCAGTTGATGGTTCACACTTATGAAGAGGGATGATATTTCAAGTCCCCCGTTCACCTGACATATAACCTGTTTTAAAGTTGTAGCTGAACAGTGCCTCAAGTGGTCCTTCTAGGTCATGTTTTAGGCTATTTAAGAGCAACCAGGCTTATTGTCGGGGCCCACTGAAGCAATGTTTTGGTCATAGTGAGCACCTACAGGACTTGTTCCTTGTTGATAGTTGGCAAGGATATGCTAAAAGGGATTTCACAGGTGGTAGTTGGGGGTGAAGCTAGAGCTAAATTTATCAGCCGGTGTATTTGTTATGCCACTCTGGTCAATGAACATTGTGCCATTTATTGCCAGTTCTGCACACTGAGTATTACCTTTAAGATTCTTGACATAACTGAAGAAGGCATTGTAATCATCCTTAGCCTAGAAAGCTATCCCGACCTGGTAATTGGCCTTTGTTTGGAACTTATTAGACCTCTTAATTTGTTATTTAGTCGAACCAGAGAGCTCCCGTCTCTATGAGAGTTGTTCTTTCTGACGTTGGGCATGACTTTTTTCCTTTTGTTATATAGCATGTTAAGGTAGGGATTCCATCAGTGTGGTTTGGTTTTGGTGTTAGATCTCAGTTTACTTCTGGTAGGTATGACAGTCTGATCCAGCCATTTATGTTTGTGCAGGATTTTGGTAAATAACTCTGCACAGGTAGCTGTGTTCTCAGAGTTTGCAAGAGCCATGAATTTTGACAAACCATTACTTAATAATATGTAGTTTGTTTTACTATAGTTTCTAACTGGTATGGGTTTAGTTGGGTTTTCTGGCTTGAATTTTATTTTGAGGGAAACAGCTTTGCAGTCCAACTTTACCAAAGTGTTTGATCCTTTGGTTGGATAGTGATTTATCTGATCAGGGTGTTTGTGTTAATGAAGTCCAGGAAAAGCTGTGCCTGTGAGATAGAGGCAGTGTACATTTCCCAGTCTATAGAGGGATATTTAAAGTCTCCCATGAAAAGGGTATTTGGTTGGATGGTGAGCACCTCTAGTAGATCTAGATAAGAGTTGTGAACATTGTGGGTTATAGAAGGCAACCTGTAGCTGGCCAGTACATGGTTGGAAACCTTGCCTACGGAGACTTGGATGAATTCCAGGGCATCATCCTGTTTAACCAACCTCAGGTTGTATTTGCTGCCAACATAAATTGAGACACCTCAGCCTTTAGCCCCTGTCTGTGCTGCTGTTGGTCTAAATGTGTGGAAAGCATTGTAGCCTTCCATTTATGGAATGTTTTCTGCAGTTTTAAACCAAGCCTCGGTAACAGCACAGATGTCTACATTCTTCATAGTGAGGCAAGCTTGCAGGGTGTTGAGTTTCTTGTTTAGGTTCACAGGATTAAGCAGTATTAAGGTTGTTTTGTGTTTTTTTTTTTTGCTATGTTGGTAGTTTTGTCATTTTGATATTGCATAATAAAAAAGGCTGTAAGGGAGTAGACATAATTTTAGACGATATCAGATAGCCTGGGGCGGGGGGGGGGGGGGGCAGGACAGAACAAAGTGATATGTTAACCATGTTCTCACATGCTGTTAGATATTAGATTCCTTTTGAGTGACTAAGTCAATTATTAAAATCAATCATTTTCTGCTCATACTGTGGCATCATCCTTTGGAAGGTAAAATGCTGCTCAGTACAATTCACATATACCTGTCTGTGACACATCAGTTTGAGCATCAAACAATAATAGTTGAATCATCACCAATACCAAAACATACTCAGAGAGATCCCTAATGTCCCTTTTCATGTAGACCAGTGAAGTATTCCTCAGGTTATTTACACCCACATGAACTATGACAGAATCATACTGGTACCTGTGATGCAGTCACCTGACTGTGTGCGTCATATTGTGGATTCTAGATCCAGATAGGCAACTAACTGCTATCTTCTCCTTGCCCATCCTGGTGAAGTATCGGTATGTCATACAATAGCATCACCAATGACGAGTACTATGTAAAGGGGTTCCTATCACATGATCAACGTTTTACAACTTCGAACACCATATGGTTGAACCCATACGTTCGTAGTTGTAAAACTTAAAAAACTTACCTGACTGTTTTAAGCAGGGGGAAAAAAATATACCAACTCTGAGATTGCACTACAGTGTAGTAAAGGGAAATGATCCCTTTCTGCAATGTACTGCATTATAGTGTGGTCTTAGAGTTGGTATATTTAAAGAACAAGCGGTGTGGGGGTGCAGAAAACAGTCAGGTAACTTTTTTTTTTGTTAACGTTTTCAGAGTTTTACAACTTCAAACATATGGCTTCGACCATATGGTATTTGAAGTTGTAAAACTTGGGCAACGTAATAGGAACCCATGTAAAGTGCTTGCTTGCTTTATAGGCTTTGTTTCTTGAGGCATCACTGGGTGTAGGCTTATGTGCGGTGCTAGGTGTTGCTTTTGGTGTGTGCTTTAGTGATTGCTGAGGGTAGGTGTTGCTGTTTGATGGTTTAGGAGGTTTCCGAAGTTTGGAGAGGTTTATTTTAAGTGCCTCAGTATAAGAAGGTCTATGTGTGTGTGGTGAGTGGTATAGGTGAAGGATGTAGTGTTTGTTTTTGACAACTTGTTTGTGAGATCTTTGCCTGCAAAGAAGTCATGTATGTACATATCTCACATATTGTGTTAGTTTCTTTAAGGATTTAAAGGTTGCCCAGGTACATGAGAAAATTGCTACATTGTCTTAGGATCCGCATATCTATCAAGCTGGCCACAGAGACATTAGGAAATTGCAAATTCATGTTATCAGGACCAGTATTAGGGTTGGGGTATTATGGTTTAAGGTCTTGGTTTTACAGAGTTCACCTGAGTGGTGTCTAGGGTGAAGGCTAGATATTAGGTAGTGCTATGATCTTAGTGATGTACATGTGTGTTATGGGTTAAAGTCCTAAAAACTAGCTTTATAGGTTTGCTGCTACACAGGGATTTGCTACCCACCAATGAGCAGTAAACAGCTGTGCGAAAATGCTCCTAATTTATAGCAGGCAAAAAAGCTGAAAACTAACGCTTGTGCCCTATGGCCAATAAATGACTACACTTTAAGCTTCCTGGAGTGCCAACCAACTCAGAGAGACCAGATAAACACCTCCTGCCACAAGCTGGATGATCCTGGAACTTCTTAATGTAAAAGCACAGTAAAAGTAACACTCAAGCACAGATTAACACCAAACAACTAAATCCATAATAAGCCCTCTGGCTGATGTGGCTGATGAAACAATCCCACTTAAGCATCCTTGTGTGTTTCTCAACTTGCAGAGACCAGGCTACTTTACAACTACCACTAGAACTGGAGTCCCCGTCTTCTTAATGTAAAAACACACTTTAGATAGACAAAAGGGAAGCATCAGAAACAAATCGCATAACTAGCCACAATCAGTGGTTCTCACTTTAAGCCTCCCTGCGCTTTTTCTAACTCTGACTGACCATGTTACTTTACTATGGCCAGTAGAATAGCAGCCCCAGTTTTATAAATGTAAAAACACACATTTGGTTAACCAAAAGGGAAAAGGTACCAACTAACTACAACAAGTGTAAGGGTCACATTAAGCTTCCTTGTGTTTCTCTCAGCTCGGACAGACCTGCCTACCTTACTACTCCCATTAGAATTGCAGTCCCAGCCTACTTAATGTAAAAACACACTTTAGACAGACAAAAGTAAAAAGGTATCAGAAACAAATCAAATAACTAGCTACACAAGTAATTCTCACTTTGAGCACCCCTGTGCATTTTCCAACTCAAAATAATCAGGCTACTTTACTACTGCCTCTAAAACAGCAGTCCTGGTCTTCTTAATGTAAAAACACACCTTGGTTAGCCAAAAGTGAAAAAAAAAACTTTACAACTAGCTATAGCAAGTAATTGCTATTGGAAATGATCCAGTAAGCTAATTCAGTAAAAACACTATTAAAGCAGAGCGTACAAACTCATTTATCAGTAACACTTTTCTATTTATTGGTTTATTTTTAAGTAGTAAGACCTTAATATGTGATTAACTCTAACATATGACATTAATAATAAGCAATATCTGTACAAGTAAAATTCATTAGAAATACGAAATCAAAATAAAGTGTGCATGAAAAAGGTTTTGTAGCAACAGACACAATGCTGTAAACTGCTTTCATCACTTGCTAGTTCCCAGTAATAAGCAAGTAATGTGCATTTAATTTGTCTAACCACAATTTAGATGCATCCACCTTATGGCTGTAAGGGTGGTTTATATGTTTCTTTGGTTTCTACTGTCCTGAATTAACTAGTGCATTCAGATTATGAATGTTTATCACCTCAGTATACCCTTGCATACAGTAATCATCTTGTCTGCTCCTGACATAAAAATTTGTATTACCATAAATAAAGCTTAAGTCTGCCTGTACTAGTCACCCCCACTAATTAGATAATTACAATTTAGAGCAATACTGAACACTAATTATTCACAAGAAAAATGCTTGCATATTTAGTGGTAATGATATATGCTTCTGCTTGTCTATGGTGCTGACATTCAGTGGAAATAGATCAGAACGGCATGCCTGACACATTAATCACTGGTCATGTTTACGTTGAATGATGCTAAATGCATCCTTGCTCCTTCCTGCAACCCATATGCAACACTCATACTTTGGTACTTGGAAATTATATTTAAATATGTGCTTCTTATCAGAGTTGTAAGACCTGATGCTGCAAGCAAATTAAATGTACAAAACTAAGTAAGTACATAATGAGTGATTTCAACATGATAAAACTGAATTATGGCATTCATTTTTGTGCCTTTAAAACACTATTTGCACTCAGTGAAAATCCCACATCCCCCACACACACATTTCTGCTACTTACATAACAAAGTCTTGTTAAGCACCCTGAAGCACTGTTAAGATTAGAAGTCATTCAAGGGGTTATCAGGAAACAGTCCCGGCCAGCAATGAACAACAGTAGATGGTAAAACAATTTTCAAAACTGTTCGATACTTTGTTCTGCCACACTTATAAGCAAAAAATATGGCAAAGTAGCTAAATGGTTTTAAAGTTCTGCATTCTTCAAAGGGGAACTTAAATCTGCCTTCTGCCTGACTGACAAGTACTAAGTGTCTTACCACTTTGAAAGACATTGAAAGATACTAAAACACTTATTTGTTCTGCAAGTGTTAGTACAGTACATTAAGAAAATAAAGCTCTATGCACTATAAGGAACTATGATCAGTTCTTATCGATCAAAAAATCTAGTATACGTTCTTGGCATGAATACAGAGTCATCTCCCAAGCTTTGTTTTTGAGGTGAATTTCCAGGCATCCCTGGTTACCTCAATTACATAATATAGGTATGTTTGAAGACCTAATCATGATCCTGTATGCTAGAGTCTAATATATACTCATCTGTGAAGTGATTATTTTTAAACTAAAGCGGAAACCAGCTTTTTTTTCCATAATCACCCCGCAGTCATTAGCAGAATGGACTGTATATAAAACAAGTCTACCATTAGGCTCACAATGAAGGAAAATAATTTCGTCAGGTATCAACACTTTTTAGCCATTTTTAAAGTGTGGTTAACTTGTGCAATATAAAGTTTTATTTCCATTTATGAGATTTAAGTATTGCCAATTAAACAGTTTTCACCACTCTTTTGCTCTTTCTTAAGTAATTATGCATGACTGGTGATTATGTTAACGAGCTAGTTAAACAAATCTGCCAGCATTATAATGTGACCTGAAATATAAATGGTATTTTTTCCCAAAATTGAAAAGCTTGAACATTAGATTAATTCAAAGACCGATCTTATTTATTTGTTTGTCTTTTTTAAACTGGGTTAAGCTTGCTCATCCAAGGATACTTTTCAGACACAAATCTGGCCAAAATGTATTATAAATAATTACACTGTAATAGTTCCATTATACAGAGAAAGACAAATAAGTGTTTTCATTTCTTGATCTGATTTTAAATTCATTTTTAACAGTCTGTATCTGTTTTTGCTATGGTCTTTAAGCCTATATTACTGATTCCAGTACATAGTTGAACTGCATTTATTCTGTTTTAAGTGGTCTAACTGTTGCTATTAAGCCCTGGTTTCATTCTTGTATATTGAGTGTATGTCAGGCTAGTTCATGACTTGTCTTTGCACTGGGGCAGTTATGGGCCAGTCAGTTCAGAGCTAAGGGTCTAATTGATTTTCACTCCTAACCATCCAGTTATAGCTGTGCTCTTATACCCAGTGTATCTGTTGGTGCCTGCCCCTTATGTTAATTTGATGACATGATTCACTCCCTCTTCACATTTATTGGCTGCTGACAATGAAGCACATAAGGATCATTTTGCAAAGTCTCTCCCCTTAAACTACTCACCAGAGTAAAAGACCTTTGATAAAATTACTTTATATTAAGTGTACTGATATTGTTTGCACTGATTTTACTATCAAATTAATTAATTTTTTTACTACAATCATTTTACTGGTTCTTGCTGGTGTCAGAAGGAGGTTTCTAGACTAGTTGTTTTGTAATGAAATTGAAGCACTCAGTAGCAAGTCCACCAAAACATTATTCTAAAACTGAATACCAGGCCCAAGAGTCATTCCTATCTGCACCATAGACCAGCACTTCCCCATAACCTCTCTAGACAGTCTAATTGAGATGGTTATCCTCGGGCAGTGTAAGAATTGTCTCACGCTATCTGATGATCATCTATTACTCAAACAGCACAACACAGTGTGTGTGAGAGATGTACATATATATCATCCTTGGATGCAAAAATCTCACACAGTAAAGTCAGATACCAAAACTGTCAGCAGTACATCACACATTACACCTCTCCAAGACCATCACAATACACACAATCATCATATGCTGAGGTTCTAAGGATCAACTTGCCGAAACCTCAAAGACCTCCAAAATACAGAACAGGTACAAAGTGCACTCAACATATTAAGCCTACTTTCTCACATAGCACAAGGAGTCGCAAAGTCACAGATGCTGTTCCCGTAAGGTAGGCATCGACCCACCCAAGCATTCTTGTTATAGGTGATTCCATTGTAAGACACAGAAATGTGTCTCTTACCAGGCTAAGCAAGGAAAGAGTGATGGCCATTTGGCTGTCTGGTGCAGGGATCCATCAGATCATGCAAGCACTCAAGTCCTTGAACATCAAGTACCAATATGACTCCAGTCAGGAGCGGCCTTAGGTCAACTGGTGCTCTAGGCAAAAGGGCTCCATGGCACCCCATACCACACCACCCACTGTCCTCATCCTGGTCTACTTGCACCAAATAAATACTGGCAAAGTGCCCCTGCTAGAGCGGCGCCCTAGGCGGCCGCCTAGTTGGCCTATGCCTAAGGCTGGCTATGTGACTCCTAATGTCAATGGCTCGAGGGTACTGCCTTGGAATATATGAATAGAGCCATGATGGTGCTGGGACAATTATAGCATTGAGCAACATTCTACCTTCTCCAAACATGATGCCACAATACAAGAAAAAATAATGAACTTCAATAATTGGCTTAGTTTTAGGTGTCACTCAAAGGGGTCCAATATTTGTCAGCCTGGGAGGATATGATTGCTAGGTCATGCTGCTTTGTCAGCATCCAACTCCTCTGTGGTTTCAGTTATTGAAAAACACATTCTTCACTCCTATAGTGCCTTGTTTTAGGCAATACTAATCTGATAAACCTACCAACGTAACAAAACATGCAAATGAAAATATGAAGGTGTTGCTAATGAAAGAGCCTGAAAAAGAAATTGCACCCCCTACAAACCCTTCACACCCTGGAAGACACTGACATACTTACAATGAGTGAGACATGGTTTAAAATAGTGGAGAGCACAATGGCTGTGCAGGGTTATGACAACTTCCACATGTTTAGACCAACTACTGTACAGAAGGGGGGAAAAAGGTGGGGCGTCTCAATCCACATCCAGGTGAGACTTGCATCAAGGCCAGTAAAGCAGCATAATGTACTAGAGCTTCTTCATGTCCAAATATCCATCAGAAAGATCCTGTACTATATATAAGCGAAAGAGCCTGTGCTATATATAAGCCATCGAAAGAACTCCCTGTGTGACAAAAGAAAGCCACAGCGCCTGTCTACAGGAACTAGAATCACTCAGTATTAAACCCAGTACCATTTTCCTAGGTGATCTAAATTATCCTGCTACAGACTGGGAAATGGGTCTATAATATAACATCAAAATCTTAAAACTTTGAATGTTATAATATCGACCCCTATTCAGTGAATGCTTGAAACAGCGAAGCTGCAGAACACCGAATATTTTCCTAGGGTAAGTATTTGGCAGGCCATTTCTGTGGTTGCTATTTCCTTGACTGTGATGCGAAGGTGACGGACCGGGTTAAGGTAAGTGTGCGAATGGACCAAAGTAAGGTGAGTGTGTGATAGTTAGGGACCTTAGGCATAGGGAGCGGGTAAGTTGAGTGTGCGATAGTTAGGGACCTTAGGGTTAGGGAGCAGGTAAGGTGAGTGTGCGATAGTTAGGGACCTAAGGATTAGGCAGCGGGTAAGGTGAGTGTGCGATAGTTAGGGACCTTAGGATTAGGCAGCGGGTAAGGTGAGTGTGCGATAGTTAGGGAACTTAGGGTTAGGGAGTGGGTAAGGTGCGTGTGCATTAGGAGGATTAGGGTTGGGTTAAGGTAAGTGGATAGCTAGTAGTGTATGCATGGTTTAGTGTAGGGTTCTGAGAAGTGTGTATGTGTAGATTATGTATTTTGGTGTGCTTGTGCTGTGTGTGTATTCTCGGAACAGCGAATTTTTTCCCTTGGAAAAAATTTGCTGTTCTGAGTATTCGAGTATATTACATTTTGAGATTCCAAGGTCGAGCTTATGGTGTTCGACGTTTTGGAATTTCGATAATGTGATAAAGACCCTTGGGAAACCTACCCCACCACTACAGCACAAGCTCAGAGATTCCTGGACTTTGTCAATACAAATGCCCCAGAGCAATTAGTGAGAGTATCCATTAGGGGGAGGAACATCTTGGGTCTTGTCCTTACTAATATGGAGCATCTTGCACCACCTCGTACAAATCATCATCACTTGTTAGACTGGACCATGAGGCAGTCACCTTTGAAATAAAACTGAAACCAGCGATTCCTTCTACCCAAGTAACCTTTAGAGAATTCTTTAAGACAAACTACCTACTCCTAAGTGATATATATGGCAAGCTTCAAGTCCCCACCAAAACCATTTATCTCCACTGAATATACGGAACTGTACACTATCACACTATATCAATATGTAAACTGATGCACAGATGCAACTATAGCTAGGAGGAACAAGTGCAGGGCAAACCCAGAAACAAGCCCATATGGTGGAAGCATAATATCAGCAAGCTTTACAATAAAAGAAGAATTTTGACCAAAGAAAGAAGAGTAATCCCCAGAATGTTAGAGCTCTTGTCAATGAAACAAACAAACAAATCAGGATCTTAATAAAATCCACCAAAGCCAATTTTGATGCTAAAATAGATACTCAAGCCAAAGACAATCACAAGACATTTTTAGTCATGCTCGTAATCTGAAAAGCACAATGCAGCAATGTGCTGAGCTGATTATAAATGATGTTATCTACACTGAGGCTGAAGGTATAGCAAACCTACTAGCTGATAAATTTAGCTCTAACTTTACTGCTCTCTACCCTCCATCTGTCCCGCAAGATACATCTGAAACTGGCTCACCCTCCAGCTATCACAAAAGACCAAGTCGTAAAATTGCTATGAAAAGCTAAAACTACTGCATTGATATGCCCTGGCAATATCCCCTGGATGCATCTGAAATGGTAGGAAAAAGATTTAGCCAGAGCCCTAACAGTACAATTCAGTCTCAGCCTCCAGACAGGTTTGGTACCAAGCAAATGGAGAACAGATACAGGCATTCCCCTGCATAAAGGAGGACCATCCACAGACCCAGGCAATTACAGATCCAAAAGTCTGACTAACCGCATATGCAAAGCCATGAAAATACTTATCCTGGAATTAATCAATCAGGACAATGGAAACCTCCAATCTCAGTTTGGATTCATCAAGGACAGGTCATGCTTATTCAACCTGGTGGATTTTTTTGAAAAGGTCACCAAAGGAATAGATGAAGGCAAAATGGTACACACCGTGTCCCTAATCTAGCCAAAGCTTTTGACACAATTTCCCACTCAGGCACAGTAGAAAAACTAAATAAACTTGGTATAAATCCTTATTTCACCCACTGAAATATCAGCAGGCTCAGATAGGATGCAAATTATCAAAATATGGGGAGATCTCTCTACAAAAAGACCAGTCAGAATTGGAGTCCCCCGGATTCTGTTCTGGGACCTCTCATGTGTGTCATCTATTTTTCTGAAGTAAAAGCAAATACCAAAAGACTCTGGCTGCCTAAGTTTGCAGATGGCTGCAAGCTAGGAGCAGTCATTTAATTCCCAAATGACTTAGCAATCCTGCAGGAAGCTTTGTTTCAAATAAATAACTACCCCCAAAATCATGGGCTGACACTGTATGCCAAAAAATGCATTAGCATATCCTATCCTTTGGGAAGTCATCTACCCCAGGGAACTACCACACTGAAAATACACCACTAAAAGTTGACCCAGGTGTTTGGGAGTTGGGAATTTATGTGGAAAGTGACCTAATCTTTGACCAACATGTGCCTATTGTTGTAAGAAAGTCTTTCTATATTGCACAAGGGATTATGTCTTGATCTAAGGATGTCATTGCCCCCTTTACTCAGTAATCATTAGGCTAAATATTGAATATAATGCACCTTTGGCATGCATCTATCCAGACATATACAACAAACAAAACACCCACAGAGATACCTAACTAAAAGCATACAAGGCCTAAACAACATGTCCTACATGGAGCGACTCAAAGTCTTATCACTCAGTGTCCTACAGATTGCTAAGAGGTGACCCATGTCTGGCATACAAGGCATCCTCTGACCCTTCACTGATGGATTTACTGTACATCAGCAGGTCAAATGGCATCAAAAATACTCAGTCTAAGGATCTAAGCCTCTTCTGCAACATTAGCAGAATGGTTTGGAGGGACGGGTATACGTCACAGAGGATACTGCTGCTGTGGAACAGACTCCTTATTCACATAAAACAAAGTTCAACTCTGCCCATATTCAAATGCAACTTACATCTTTGTATGGAAAACAGAAAATGTACCCCAAAACTGCCCCTACTAATGGGCAGAAGCATCTGCTAAATCCTTTATCCTATACATGGACCCCCTCAAATTATCTATGGCATGATCCCAGTTATTCTCATTAGGAATAATATATAATTATTGACTGTGGGATGGGTAAGGCTAATCTATAACCAAATGGGATGGGTTATTTCAAGCATAAAAAGGCCCACAAGGGAAAGTATCCTAGTACTTACCTATAAACCCATGAACCTATGAACATACAGTTCCGCCAGCCAGATAACACAGTAATCAATTTCATACAATACTCATATCTGTTTCACATATAACAGTGTACATACAACAATTTGAATAGACAGACATATAAATGCAACAATGAATACAGTATACTAACCAAAATAATATTTACAGCACATCTCTATGGTACTGACATTTCTAATATGAAGAAGGATATTCCAGTAGTTTATGGTTATGTCCTTGTCAAGCCCCTACTTAAGCTCCCCACAACCCCCACTATATACCTTTTCAGTCGCTCCACATACAGTACTCTACTACTGTGCATACTTATTAAACTCTACAATCGATACTGTTGGACTTAACTCTTTTTGTAAATATGTACATATATTTTTAGTCTGTAAAAATATTGATATGTATATATCATGTGTTTGCATTTCTGCTTCGTCTCTCTAATGTTCTTGTATAACTGATTTTGACCATATTTATGACTAAAATGTTTGATGCTCTGTAAACTGTGTTTTTTTTTAGCTTTTCTCCTCGGGTCTCCACTGAAAATGGGCCACAAGCCCAGCTGGACCAACCCGGTTAACAAATGTCAATAAATAAAAATTAAGTGAACTAAGTTTAGTTCATTTTTATGGTCTACTGGCAAATAGCTCCAGCAGCCAGGCACCACCTTGAGAAATGTTCTTCCTACCAACAACATGCTAAAAGTTGGAGATTTTAAGAAAGGAACCATGTTGTCTAAAGAACTCACTGGGTAGAGAAAGATATAATCTCTCTCTTACCCACGGACAGAGATAATCTTTAATTTATGGTTTATTGCAGGAAATTTTGAGTGCAACATATTAAACATTAGTTATCAAAACAAGGGTTTCTAGTTGTTAACAACTGGCTTTCTACATGGATATTTGAATTCTCTAGCATCATATGGTGCAAAAAAGCAACAGATTTTGTATAAACCAGTTTGCGGCACACTGATGTTGGAGATGGAGTCAAATACTATTGTAACAAGGCATATTCTGACCTGGGAATTAGAATATTAACCCCAAAAGCCCTTCATGTATTAAAGTAGGAAAACAGGTGGATTTGAAGTTTGCTTTTAATTACTTCAGCACCTTGTTAACTGTTGTGTCTTTACAATGTGTGCGACAGATTAGTGTGTAGCCATAACCTGAGGTAAGAACCCTAAAATCACTGATACATACAATGGTAGTCAGACATCCTGGACATTGAAGTTAAATGTGCCCTAGAAGGCATAGGTGTCAACACGGCCACAGAAAGTGGTGGAATTGCTGCTGAATATCTTAAAATCATACAAGATGGTGCTCAGAGAACTTGCCAGAAAAATTGGAAAGTACAGCCTTGGCTGTTAGATTGGAAAAGGCCAGTTTATACTCCATCCTGCAAACTAGACTTTACCAATATATGATCTAGAACTGACAGATATACATATTGATTTTATAATGGGCAGTGGCTCCAGAGATCAAACTGCAGACCTGCTGGGTGACAGAGAAAGCAAAGGAGTTCCAGAAAAATATTCAAGTCTACTTTAAAGCCCAAATAACAAACTATGGCAAGTTCTTACAGAAACAGGGATACCATGTCTCCTAATTTGCCTCATGAAGAACTTGTATGCAGAACAATAATAATATGATCAAATAGGTAATAACTGACATGTTCAAGATTTAGGAAAGGATCAAAACAAAGCTGTATGCTTCCATTCCACTTATTCAATTTGTATGCTGAATATATCATGCAAAGTGTTGCTTAGACAAAACAGATGCTGAAAATCAAAATTGTTGGGTGAATTATTAACAACCTCAGATATGCAGATAGTACCACTCTGATGGCTGAAAGGAAATATGAGCTGAAGAGCCTATAGATGAAGTTGAGAGTAGAAAGTGTCTAAGCTGGCTTGTCACTCAAAATAAAAAAATAAATATGTGCCATTTAGCCCTATCAAATATTTGTGAATAGATAGGAAAATATGTAGACAGTGACATTTTATTTTCCTGGGCTCGGAGATCTCTGCAGGTGGTGGTTGCAGTCAAAAGATTAAAATACCTTATTATTTATTTGGAAGGAAAGTTTTGCCATATCTGGATAATATTTTAAAGAACAGGATAATCTCAACAAAAGTCCATATAATTAAGACTATAATTTTCCCAGTAATGACGTATGACAGAGAGCTGGTCTATAAGTAAGACTATGAGTTAGAAAACCAAAACTTTTGAACTGTGGTTTCCGAAGGAAACATTTCAAAATTCTATGGACAGCTAGATGAGCAAATCAATACTTTATGAAATAAATGCCGACTGCTCACTGGAAGTTACGATAGTAAATCAAACTCTCAGATACGTCGGCCTTATAATGCAAAGACAGGATTCACCATGGAAGACATTGATTCTGCGAAAGCATGAAGGTGAAGATAAAATAAGAAGGGGGGGTTTAGAGGCTAACTTGGAAAGACAGTATTACTAAGATAATGAACATGAATTTGCAGGAACTTAAACAGTTCTTGACAGACAAATCTAGCATGCCAAAGTCTTCATGAAGAGGTGGTTTTGATAGAATGACTAAATAGCAACAACAGTAAACCATGATATTTATAACTGGAAAACTTGATAAAATGTTATAATCTGTGGGCAATAGTCTGATACTTTTTGAGTCATACCAAATGCCACAGATGATGATGTGTTGGAATTGAGACCCAGCGTGTTCTTAGTAAGGCAGGTACAGCCTTCTGAACTCAGTTTAGTCAGTCTGAAATCTCTTCTTGAATGATTTCAGCTGGTTTAATCCATTTAAAATGTTATCAAAAAGCAGGAGATTATCAAACCATATGTTACATTAAGACACTGTAATTCACCATAATGCATTTAATAAATAGTGCAAAAAGACGGACTTGGAACCAATCTCTGGGGCAAATTTGCCTTAAGCCTACACAGGATAGAACATAGCTTAATAGGTTATAGGTGATTAGTAGGCTAATAGCACAAAAGCCTTTACAAGCCTAGCCAAGTATACCCAGGATATAACAATATTATAACTCCAATTATACCCAGGATGTAACAATATTATAACTCAAGTCCCCAGATATAGGATGGACTAATTATCAAGGATTACAGGTCTTTGTAACATATTCATCAGGTCTGGATTAGAGAATGCCTTGCAGGTTAGACATAAGTCACCTCTTTTTTAATTTCTCCAAGTCTTTTTAGGCTTCTAATACCATGACCAGAATGGACCCCATTCCTAAGTCAAAGTACAATTAAAGTTCATGAAATTAGTATTGTTTCAATTGTGGATATCAGCCAAAAGTGCCCTTCACAGCACCCGCAATGTGCCCAGTAATGACTCCTTCTGTAATTCATAAGGGGTTACATGTATTGGTAACATATCTGACTAAATATGACTGTAAATTCTTTTTTATAAGACCTGTTGCTCATACTACTGTTGCAACTATCCGAGTATCTTTCTTTCTCATTGCTCTTGTTTCTGCCTGCAAATCCCGATATTTTATGACTTTCTGTCTCTCTCTGTATGCAAGAATTTCAATGATCAATGCTACTTTTGTCTTCTTTTCATGGACCACTATATCCACTTTGCCAGCATCTATCTTTTGAACTGTTGGTAATGGGTGATCCCATCTGATGTAGACTTCATTTTCTATGATGCTTTGTGGCTCATGTTCCAGTGTTTTTCAGCCACTTCAATGCCATAATGTTTGCACGATCCCCAGTGCAACACTCTTGCCACATTATTATGCCTTTCAGTATATAGTGCTTCTGCCATTAGTATGTCACAACCAGCAACGAGGTGTTCAACTGTTTCCAATTCTGTATCAAAATCAATAGATGATATGAGATGGAGTAAAAGGATAGGGCATCCGTTGGTCTGCATAAGACATATGTCTTATGCTTTGCATTTTTTTAGTGGGAAACCTCTGGAGCTACTACATTTGATGCAATACCTGGTGAGGTACATGCAGAAGGGAGCACTGTACAATAGTATGGGCCTGATGAGGGCCAAGTACAATGGCAGTATGACTTCTTTTGATCTTGATGCCATGTCTTTACTTATAAGTTGAGCCACACAGAAGGATTTCCTCACTACCGTAGCTACCTGGTAGTCAAAGTTTATGTTACCATCTATCTGTGTTCTTACATCCCTCACCACTGGATCTACTTTTAGGGGTGTGCTATCAATATTATAATTTGCTGGGATTTCTGGTTTACCAAAGGGTATGATTACACATTTTTTTATCATTTAGTTTCACACCATGATTTTGCCACCATTTTAGGCCTGTTTCTAGTATGTCAGCATTGTCTGAGGATTCAGTGATTGGACCCAGCCTACTGTCTTCAGTGAACTTGGTAATCCAGAGGCCCTCAGCATTGGCCTTCAGTTCACATAAGTATATACCAAACAGGAGGGGGTCCCAACACTGAGCCTGTGGAATACTACTAGTAACACGTTTCTCATCAGAACTGCCTTCAGCTATCCAGACATGTGTCCTGTCAGTGAGCCAGTTAGCTATCCATCTGATGATGCAGTGGTTTAAGTGTAACTAAGTACGTTATTTTATAATCTCAGAGTGTGGAAATGTTTCAAAAGCTTTGGCCAGGTCTAGATAAATGGTGTGTTCCATTTTACCCTTATCCATGGCCCTGATGACTTTCCCGAAGAAGTCCAGCTGATTGACCAAGCAAGATCTCCCTTTGATAAAGCCAAATCTGGTCTGGTCCAGTTTTGGAGAGTTCCTATGTTGTTACTGATCAAGTCCATAATAATTCCCTCCAAAGCTTTGTAAATAAGACTGGTCAAGCTTATGGATCTGTTATTCCTTTAGTCAGTTGATGGGCCCCTTTGTGCAGAGGGATGACTGTTGCAGTCCTCCATTCCTGTGGGAAAAAAGCCTATCCAGAGGCTGTAGTTAAAGATGGTTTCAGTTTAAGCTATTTAAGAAGCATCGTGGAATGTTACTGAGACCCATGGAGGCTGTGTTTTTGCTTTTCGTGAGCACAGTCAGGACCTTTTCCCTCATAACAAGCTGCTCCAAGCATAATATGAAAGTTTGTGCTATTAGTTATCTCTCATGTCATTTGTACGTGCTTTCACTGGACAGTCCTCTATTATTTGAGACAGCATTCTCTTTCTCATATCTAATCCTATACTCGATACACTTCAGTATTTTGCATATTTGTGGATATATGTATGTGTTTGCTTGTTTATGCTTTAGATGGGTAAATAAACTTATTTGTTGCACCTTTTAAGCTAAGATTAAGACTGCACTGACAGACATATAAGCCACAGAGATCAAGCTTATGGCAATGAATTAATATATCCATTATAATAGCTAATAGATGGCATTACCTCATAGCAAGGAAATGAACACTGAAGATTTATGGGGATTTTCTTAGTGAGCAAATAGGAAACTTGCCAAAAAAAAGGAAAGAGTCGAGAAATAATAAAGTAAAGGGGTATTACTTTTTGAATGATGTTGAATATCTTGCTTCTTTTCCAGAAAAAAACAAAATAAAAAAACTAAAGATGCACTGATACCACCACGATTCCACTGGTATACATTCAAAGCAATGTTATAAGGAGTAATCTCTCTCTCCCCGAACTGAGGTTGATTTACAAAGATTGTGTGCTTAAAAAAAATAAAACAGTTGTGTTTCAATAAGACACTCGTATACTTTAGACACAAATGGATAGAAGGCTACATGGTGAGAATTTTTAAAAAAAGAGTTTATCACCCACTTCACCCAACGCCACTATTATTATTATTATTAATATACAGATGCTCCCTTCTCACACTCCAGCTAAGTCTCTGTTACGTATTATGAATGTAATGCAGGAGCCATGCCTTACAGGTCATTCAGCACATACATAGAACCCCCAGATTTAAACTTACATACCTGAAATTGCAGGAGCACCAGTATCAGGGTCCTATTCAATGCCATGAATCAAATAGGGGATGGAGAATCACAGCCAGTGATGATGGCATTCAGCCAGTCTACTTCAGGAGCCTTATTTATTTATTTAGTTATTCATTCATTTATTTACCAGTTGTTGACCAGAGTAGAACCCTTGTCCTCATGTACCACTGTCAGGCTCAGGATGGGAAAAGTGACTAAAAAGTAATCACACAGCAGAAGCACACTATATTTTAAGCCTCTTCTATACAGAAAGAGGAAGAAATATGCACTCACAAAAGACACTCATTCCAGTATTCGATCTCTATACCTATCTACTGACACAAGCTACACACAATTATATTATATACACATATGCCACAAAAGAAGTCTGACTCCAGGTGAGCCGGACTGCATCTTTTAAATGTTGACATCAGCTGTGTCTTGCAAAGGAGGTGTGTGTGTGCAAAACTGACATCTACAACCATATAGGATTCTAAATGTTGCCAATGTAAACATGTGTAAGCCACTCCTGCATCTATTTGTATTCACACATACGAGGTTCTCCCTGCTGCATTTGAACTCCCTACCTATCTACTTATACAATCTACATGCAAATCTGTTATATGCATGCACCACATGAGAGGACTGACTTCAGCAGTGAGAGTGTGAATTTTTGAAAAGATTACCTCATCAGTGTGTTGCAGACAGTATGTGTTCATGGATAGAAGGAAATGGGGAAGTGGGATTCATCTGAACATGTAAATGTTTCTCCTGAATGAGAGTCAAATGAGAACAGCTGTTGAACTCCTCCTCCTGTAATCCTATAGCTATACCATCACACACACAATTTGACTGCTGAGAGATTAGAACCTCCTACCTATCTAGTTACACAGTCAAGGGATCATAGTACGTAATGCAAGTGCCACAGAAGAAGTTTGACTTTTACAGTGTGAGATTGCACTTTAGAGAGGATGACTTCATTGTTGTGTTGCAGAGATGATGATGTTGGGAGAAGGGTCTGACAATGGTGTGGACCTGCATCTAGCTAAAAGCTTCTGTAGACTGTCAGCTGAGTGAAGCCAGCAGTATGTAAGGTAATACTTACTTGACTCTATACATAACTCCTCATATACACAAGTTGACTACTGTGAAATTAGAACCCCTCATCTATCTAAAGGTCATACTTACTTGAATCTATACACATCTCTTCCTACACACACACACCAGCTAACTGCTGTGAGATTAGAACCCCTACTTATCTAGTTACACAATCTAGAAGACACAATGCTTAATCAAAGCATCATTGAAGAAGCCGGACTCCGAGTGTGTGACAGTGCACTTTATAGAAGATGATATCACCATTGTGTTGCAGAGAAGATGCTGTTGGGAGAAGGGTCTGACATGAATGTGGACTCGCACTCCAGTGTAAAAGTTTGTCCAGACTGCTAACTGAATGAGACTAGTAGTACACAAGGCCATACTTACTTGACTCTATACACTCCTCATATACACAAGTTGCCTTCTGTGAGAGTCAAACCCCTTACCTATCTAGTTACACAGTCTAAAGGACACAGTACTTAACGGATGCACAACCAAAGAAGTCTGAATTCTACAGTGAGAGAGCACAATGTACATTGGATTAGATTCTCATTCTGTTTCGGAGAAGATATTGTGCTGTTGAAGTTTTTGGGCAAAGCCATATTAGTTGATAGGAAGGAGTAAGTGCAATCTTCTGATCAATAATAAATACACGCTGCTGACTTAAGTCACCTATGCTCTCATTTATGTATATCGCAGAACTGAGACTGATGTTTTCCTGTTTTACATGATGTTGAGTAGATGAGACACACACACACTTGTGAAACATGGGCTGGACAATGAAGCAGTCATGGATCATCAGGTTAGGCTGATGCTATGTAAACCTTAATGAATGCTAATGGTATCTGCTCATGCATGGGCAATGTACACGGTCAATACAAAACAATCCTTAATGTCCCAACGCAGTATGGCTAAGTAATGGAGTATGAGTGCCAAGGCTTTGTGTGGTTGTATATCATTTATAAGTGTAAGTGTTGCAGTGCAGACACAACTTTACACAATGAAGTGTTCAGTCACCACACCAGATAGCCTAGTATGAACCTATGAACCTATGAACCTATGAACCTATGGTCACTGCAGTTCGCTTGAGTACAGTAAGCCATTTCCATGTAATGAAGCAATGACATCCAGTAACATCACTTATATTCATTCAAAATCTCTTCCTAAAATGCAATGCTGAGAAGCTCCTTGGTGTGGATGTTGGCAGAGTATTAGGGCATGAGTGCTTCTAAGTTGAGGTGTTGAACCAAGAATGTGAAGTAGCAGTGTTCAGTGTTGCTCCCTGTCAACCTGTGCAGGAATAAGGAGCAGAGATAAAATGGTCCGATTGTGATTAAATGTAGAGCAGGCCTGTTTTATGTCAATGCTTTATGTGTCACGAGGCCAGCATTTGTCATAGCAGTACTTGCTCAGTGCCTTGCAGGTATACACTTTCCATTTTCTACTCTACCTTTGACCTGTGAGGGCTTCATTCAAAAATGAACTGTTGTGATTAACTTCCTAGTTTGAGCGACACTAGGCAGCAAGCAAACAGGGTTCAGTGCTGAAAGGAAAAAGTGAAAACTTTAATTTGGTTAGCTTTTAGTAGCTTAAACAGTTTTAGCAATGATGTGTAGTCATCAGCACTCTAGGCAGTACTGAGTAGGGAAAATCCACCTGCCAGCAAACCTTCTCTGTGGCACAAGGGGTAAGTTCAGTAAGTTGAATGAAAAAGCAAAGATGAAGCAGGATTCAAGTCCAGTATACAGATATTTTTACAAAGGGTGCAAGGATGTGATTATTTTAAGTAATCACTATCATGACTGTAAGAATACATAGGGATGACTATCCTAAATATGTTGATTGCCCAAATTATGTCCGTAATGCCTATTGAAATAAACTGTTATACCTACTATATATCACCCATTCATCCAGGAAAGTCAAAAGTTAATTGGGTATAACATTTTTTAAACTTGACTCGGATGGTATGTATTTTGAAATAATTATTATGACAACACAGGGCATGCTGGAGAGATAGATACATCTTCCAGAGACTGCCACTTCTTTGGAATAAGCTTCCAAGTCATGTGAAACAGAGCCCCTCCCTGACCCTCATCAAATGCAACCTAGATCAATGGATGAGTGACTGCAAATTCACTCCTGGGGTGGCACCCATGCCCCCCCTGTACAGAGAAAGTCAATAACTACCATAAACCCTTACCTCTGTCAACTTCTCTCACCTAACCACAGATAATTGGTGCAACTCGGGATAAATATGGCTAGGCTTGTAAGGGCTCTTGGGCCATTAGCCTAGTAACTTTTCTGAACCTATGAAGCTAACTATGTGTGTAGGGCACAATGTCTTGTGAAGTCTGGACATTATGCTTCCTCAGAGTAAGGATGGTAGGCAAATGATGAACATTTCATACATCAGTCTACTAAATATGTTACAGTGTAATGTGCTGAGCCAGAAAAAGTGATGAGGGATGCAGAGATGGACAGATACATAAGAGCTTGTGTTATGAAACACTTAGCAACATCTTCATAGTGTGTTTGTATTAGGTGTTTCCTCTTTCAGAATGTGTCCTGCTCAGTACCATTAAGTGACTGATACAGGGACAGAGAAAGTCAAGGAGTGACAATAATCAGTACATCCACATACGTCTGACTGAAGAAGGTGTAGAAATTGGAAACGTGATGGTTACATGAAGATGGTGGTATGTCAATAACAGAAGTAGCACAGACTTACACAAGAGTTATTAGTATGGAGAAAAATGACATTAATGTATAACATAGGTCAGGACTGAAACCTTTGGCAGTGGAAACAAAACTTTACAGACAGGTTAATTATCTCAGCAAACCACAGAGAAGCTTATGCTGTAATAGCTTTCATTCACACATTGCAAGAGCCTGATGGATATGGAAAAGTAACTTTATCAGGGTTTATTACCTTAAGTCTGTTTAGTACCACAAAGATAATCCTACTTCACTCACACAAAAATCACACAGTTCAAATGGACAGTGATAATCTACTGAGCTAATGGAAGATCCCAATGCATAAGCTTTACATCCATCAGCCTAATGAATAGTAAACAGTTAAAAGGGGTGAGAGAGAAGGGTTGAATATGAATATATATATATATATATATATATATATATATATATGGGTTCATGTCATTTGATCGACAGTTCATTTGATCGACAGTTCATTTGATCGACAAGCATTTGCCCCATTCCCCAATGTTGTGCGACCCTGGAGTTGATATATATAGTTAGGGGGGGGTGTGGGGGGCTTGTCGATCAAATGAACTGTCGATCAAATGACATGAACCCATATATATATATATATATATATATATATATATATATATATATATATATATATAGATATAGATATATATATATATATATATACATAGAGAGAGAGAGATGGACAGAGACATACCAAAGGTTTTTGTTATGGGTCAGTAATGCACATTTGTATGGTGTGTCCTCCTTATTCATCTGTCATGCTTTGTATCATTAACTGATTGCTCTAGGGATCAACAAGCTGTAGGAGAGGCAAAACAACATTACTACATGAGTAGAATAAGTGTGGTTTAATAATTCTTCCTTATGGGCATTGATGTCTTTGCAAATGCTTTTTTGCCACAGTATTCAAACTCGGTTCATGAAAAATCATAACTGGATAAAAATTAAGATGTATGTCATTAAACATATCATAAAAGTATAACATCACAGTAAGAAATAATATAACATACATTTGGAATCAAATCCTTGATGCTATGGCCAAAAAGCGATCAGTCAAGTGATTTATGTCAACACTCCACACCGTTAAGTTGCAGTTTGTCACACCCAGTAGCAAAAGAATTGTTAGAGTAACTCTTGCAAAGTATTGCCTTTATTCTGCACTCTGAATTCCAATAACACAGCATGTTTTACGCATCTTGGCACAAGGATAACCAGATTACTACAGATGGTGGCAACAACTGAGCTGGATTTACCATAGGACATGAACAGCCATTCAACATCACTATTCATAGATTTGCGATTCCTAACTCAGTGAAAATGCTGAGGGCAACAAATGAAGGCTTTTTTATTACCCATTTCTGGTCATTTGTGTTGCGTGTGATTTTATTTTTTTGATAAGATTAAATGTGTGATAAAGGGGTTGACAGAAACATTGTGAAAATGGGGGATTCTGCAAGCAGATGGTAGGATATATAGGGGAAAGAACAGAGGAAAAGTGAAGGAAGTTATTGGGAGAGAAGCATAGTTATCCATTTCTTCACAACATAAATGTAGAAGTGTATACAGAATTTGCTGAATTTGGACTGTTGATACACCAACAGTAGGTGACAACAACAGAATAAAGTTGTAGAGCTAATTGCACCAATTCAAGTGCATCAAGAAGACACACACATGAAGTGGAGATGCACTGGAGACAGCCTTGTCTAAACTGTTCCAAGCTTCAGTCTTATACTGAGACCCAGTTTAGCCATCTTGCTGCAACTACTTCATGAGGAGTACCACAAAAATTGGAGACTTCTGAGCACTCCACCTCTGTTCCCTATATTTGGCACCATCATCTCCATCACCAGCTACGTCTGCAGATGTCAAACAGCAAGTTTATTCCGTAACCTCAAAGGTAAGGCCCAGATTTGGGCTGAACTCAGTTAATGGTACTACATATATAGAACCTGTGGATATTGCAAAACTGCTGGCTGACAGGTTCAGTGAAAATTTCACTCCCCTGTCCCTACCACATATACCCCAAAGCATCCCCATCCCCTATCCCCTACCTAGTATCACCAAGGAGCAGGTCTTAAATGCCCTCTCCAAGGCCAAAAACAAAGCCTGTATGTGACTAGACAACATCCTGGACTGTGTTCTATATGGGTTAAAACAGGAATAAGCATCACCATTAAGCACGCTTTTCAAACACACCTTAAGCACTGGCTTCATCTCAGCAGAACAGAAAACAACTACTGTCATCCCTTTACACAAAGGGGGTGCCATCCACAGACCACAGGAACTACAGACCCATTAGCCTCACCAGCTTTATCTGCAAGGCCATGGAACAAACCATCAAGAACCTCATTAACAGACATATAGGAAATCTCCAAATGCTCAACCCCACTCAGTTTGGCTTTGTCAAGGGGAGATCATGCCTGCTAAACTTGGTGGACTTCTTTGAGACAGTCAGTAAAGCTAGAGATGAGGGCAAATTTGTGCATACGGCCTACCTAGACTTAGCCAAGGCCTTTAACACAATCACTCACACAGGCATCATTGATAAACTCACCCAGCTGGGTATCAACCCATATATTGTCAGGTGAGTTGCAAACTGGCTCACTGATAGAATTCATACAGTCAAAATAGGGGACTCCACCTCCTCCAGCAGACCCATAACCAGTGGTGTTCCATAGGAATCGGTTCTGGGACCCCTACTGATCAGACTCTACTTCTCCAAAGTACAGACTAAAACTAAAGGGCCATGGTTGACAAAGTTTGTTGATGACTGCAAACTGGGAGTGATCACTGAAACTCCTAGTGATGTCAACATCGTCTTACTCAGACTAATGACTGGTGCCAAACTCATGGTCCTAAACTTAATGCAAAAAATACATCACTATCCCCTTCTGCAAGGGTGATGTTCCTGCAAATTACCACATCAATAGCAATTCAGTAAGCCCACAGTCAGTGGTGAGAGATCTGGGCACACAGTTGACAGCAACCTTAACTTTGATCACAGTGTCTCCACAGTGGTAAGCAAGGCATTTTACATTGCTCCACTCATAAGTAAAGGCATTACCTCCAGAGAAAAAGAGGTTATAACCCTCCTGTACTCTTCCCTCATCAGACCAATAATAGAGTACAACACTCCCTTTAGTATGTTCCTTTCCAAACATCTGCAGCAATTGGAGAAACCACAAAGGTTCCTTATAAAGAAAATTCAGGATCTTCAAGATCTGTCTTATGCAGACAGACTGAAATCATTGCCACTTTACTCTGCTTCATACAGACTGCTTAGAGGCGACCTGTGCCTTGCATACAGAGCAATCTCTGATCCCAGATTGAATGGAAATGCTGCACATTTCCAAGTCAAACGGCAAATGGTTCACTTGCTCAAAGGACCTTAACCGGGTATGTGACATCAGCAGAACTTGCTGCATAGAAAGATTTGTCTCACAGAGGTTGCCCCACCTTTGGAGCAAGCTTCCTCTTTATGTTAAACAAAGCCCCTCATGGCCCCATTTAAGCACAATTTGGACAACTGGATGGGTAACTGGAAATTCACTCCAGGGGTTTCATCCATGTCCCTCTTGGACAGGGGCAATTAGGTGCTGATGTTATTGTCTGCTTGAACCAGACCCCCTTGGGAACATGGGTTGAACTTGGCTAACCTTGTAAGGGCCCTGGGGCCATTAGCTTAATAACCTCCTATAATCCTATGTCTGAAATGGTGCCAGTTTTCAATCTCACATTTAACAACCAGTGCATAAAGATGCACACCCATGCTAATTGGAGTTTTACAATAAAAAGCACAGATGCATTGCCAGACAAAGAGTCAGGGATTTCATCAAACAGCAATGAAGGTGTGAAACACAGCAGTGAGATTTGCCATGTGTGATGCTCAACCTAGTGACACTTCTTCCAGTTGTCAACACTAAAATGCTTATTGGCTTGGCTTGTAAGCCTTAGTCTTTGGAGGGTAAATAGGATGAAGTGGGACATAATTTTTGGGACTTGCACACTGTAAAAAGTTAGTTGTACAAGTTAGGAATAAAACCAATGTGATAAAGAATGCATAAACTTCAACCTAGGTTATTATTTCTCATTGTTACTGTAGAACTACCTTTCAGCTATGGTCATTAGAGATGTACTGCATTTAGTATGAATGGAGACGTACTTCAGATAGGCCTGTATGTGTCTGACTTCTGGAAGTCCTGAAAAGTGCATTTCCATGTAAGAGGCAGTAATACTGTTTGTAAACATATTTCAGATATATAGACTTCCATGAGCTGAGTAATACAGGTTGGGGTATGATACTTACATAATTCACAACTGATACTGTCCTAAACACATATTTGGGCTATATGAGTAAAGGTGATTCTAACTAAAGTATCGTGCCCATCATAGATATGCAAGTGCATTTTTAATTATCATAATTGTCATTTAAATAATCTCACACACAATCAACTAGGTTTCATAAGTACGTCATTAATTAGATATGCTACCTAGAAAAATGTAGGTAAGCAAGCATTACTTATCCATTTCTTGCACATCAACATACTTATAATAGCTGTATGTAGTTTTACCTTCCTAATAAATTTGTTGTGAGAAATGACATTCTGAAACCCTTTGTAAAAGTAAGTGGTATCTAGATTTGAACCCTGGATCACCTGTGTTCTGTTTATAACCTCACTGCATTTACACTTTATGTCACAGAAACAGTTATTCAGCAGATGGATATTCTCCACTCAGTACTGACGTCCGCACATCACCTCTAAGCCTGTTTGCACTACAAAAGGCTGCTGAAATAAACCTTTTACTTTTTTCCTCAAGCAGGTAACCTTGATTTTGTGCCACTCACCAGTGTGTATGAAACAGAAAACAAACCTATGAAGTTGTGATGAAAATAAAGCTTAAATTTTGAGTAATAATTTCAGCATTTACTTCACACACTATGAACTTGAACCCTAAAGCAACTCTCTTATTGATCTTAAGTCAGTGTTTACAGCTTGTGCCACAGATAGAAAAATATCATAATTCAGGTGTACTTCACTCACTCAGTACAAATTATATTGTTAAAGCCATGCAACGGTGTCAGTAGTGTTTGCACTAATGAATACCACTGAAGTTACATTTTTCTCTTTTTTTCTTCAGCTGTGAGCCCTGTTTGTACTCTCACAAACAGCACACAAATTCAAAAGGCCAAGCAAATATGTATTAAAAAAAGGACAAACCTGACTTGTATTTCCATTCATACTGTTGTAAATGTATCTAGTATAGCATTTACAGATGATGTGTTAAAACTTTTATATGAAGGATTGTCCTCTATCCAATCTGCAGATGGTAATATCAATGACCGCTTAACAGATGTTTGTATATAACATAGACCTTAAAATTATATATAAAAATGATATTTCTGATGGAAACTAACTTTTAAGATGTTCCAGTACTTTCATACCTAATAGCACCCCTGCTTTTAAAGCATTTTATAAAATGTGTGAAAATGATTTCTACAAAATGTTTTTAATAATAATGTGAACTCAAAATTTTATAACCTGAATGATGATGAAAGAAAAGCATTATTTAATCCAAGTAGAAGGAATGACAATTATAAAACATGCAGACAAGGGTGGAAACGTGATGGTAATGGATGTTGCACAATATAATGATTTTATGCATGTACGTCTTTCTGATCATGATACTTTAAAAAAAAAATCAGTAGAACTGAAGTTAATATCATCACCTATAAGATTAAAATATTTTTGTATGATTTACTAATGGGTTCACCCATTACACCTGAAATGTATAACTACTTATATGTAGCATGTGCAATGTCCTTACATGTCACTTTCTGGACCTCTCTATGAGCACTTAGCTGGTGATGTGTATCAAAGGGTGATGTGAAGAGGCAAAATGTGATACACAGAGTGTGAGATGGTATGACACAGCACAGCAATACATGGGCACCCCTTTGGATGTCCAAGAGACTGTGTGTGTCATATGGAGATGTAAATAGTGAGAACTAGTGTGATGCAGCATAACATGGAAACATACCTCTCAAGGTGTAAGCCTTGAAAATAAGTGCAAAGGCTCTAGAAAAGTAGGTACATCATACCTAAAAATCTAGACATCTCATTAGTAAATTATTTAAATATTGAACATCACATAACTATTCCAACTTCAAGCAGGATTATGGGGTAATATTCAAACAAGTTTTAAAAATTGCAATTGACAAAAATATAAACATATTATGAACAACACGGTATCAAGACTGTAGATTTAATAAAAGATACTAAGCAAACTCTGCCTCACAAAAATAATTTTTGCTTGTGAAAAAGGGAAATGTAAAATGTGGGTCCTCTGTCTTTAAATTACTGGTGCCACCAGCATATTGGTCATGTAGTCTGGTTTCCTGTGCACTAAACAGCTTTACAATTGGATGTGATGGGTGTCAAGATTGAGAAAATTCCATGAAGGGATAAATCAAGCTTGAAAATAAGTACCCACTTCCAAAAATAGGTACATCATGCAAAGGGGTAAACCAAGCTAAAAATGAGTATGCACCTCCAAAATAGGTATGGTTGAGTGGTCTGCATGGACAACATTTGGGTGTCATTGACTTTATTTATTGTAAGATAGTTCAGGATGAGCAATAGTATAATACAACAGCACAAGTGCACCTCAGTGCACTCCTATTTGAGCATGTACCACATGGGTATCTCGGAGCCTTCCTATTTGATCAGGTACCACATGGCTATATCAGAGTACTCCTATCTGATCATGCACCACAGGTGCACCTCTGTGCACTCCTATTTGATCATGTACCACATGGGTACCTCAGATCCTTCCTATTTGATCAGGTACCACATGGCCATATCAGAGTACTCCTATTTGATTATGTATCACATGGGTGCCTCTGTGCACTCCTATTTGATCATGTACCACATGGGTACCTCAGAGCCTTCCTATTTGATAATGAACCACATGAGCATGTCAGAGTACTCCTGTTTGATCATGCACCACATGGGCACTTCTGTGCACTCCTGTTTGAACATGTACTACATGGTCATCTCAGTGCACTCCTGTTTAATACCACTTGCATACCTAGAGCCCTCCTGTTTGATCATGCACCACATGGGCACCTCAGTGCACTCCTGTTGTGATCATGTTTGTCATAGAGTGCTGTAAAGTTTGAATAGTGATATAGCACTGCATGGCAGGCTGGTTGATGCCATTCTGAAAATATTGCAGGGCAGAGGGTAACATGCATGGACTCCAGTGCGGATGCTAGTTATACAATGTCTGTTGTACGGTGGTTTATGGTCTATGGAACCAAGGCACTGCATTACAATTGTACACCTATGCACAGGGTATGTACATGAAAATGACATCAATCTGGCATCTGTACTGGCAGCTTCACACAAGGAGGATTTGATCAAATCACAAGTCATTGTGGAACTGCTATGGACAGAAGACTGATTATTAAGTTAACCATGTAACAGTTAAGAGATGCAATCAAACTCAGTGCCTTCAAGGCATGTAACATATTAGCAGTGGTCTACAAAATCACACAAATGCAGAGCAATTAGGCTGTATGTTTGCTATCTAGACAACATTATCCAGGTCCACAACAAGTATGGCTTCATGTCCTTAAAAGTCAAGTTTAAAAGTACAAAATGCCTTATTTCTTTTTGCATAAAAATGCATGTATGGATCCTTATGCATGAAGTACTTCAGCAGGGTTACAATCACCTGTGTTATCATTTACAGAGAATGGCACAACTGACCAAGCAGGATGAGAAAGCATCTGGAAGTACACATCTGATCAGGAAGACTGAGATCACCATAAAACAGAAATAGCAAGCAGCAGATAGAATGCAGCTGTGTGTTTGACTGACCCCATAGTCAAAGCATAAGACTATGCTTCTCTTAGGCACCACATTCTGAGTATTCTCATCAGGGATGGTGGGCATGCAGGGAAAGGAACAGCAGGCTTCTGAAAGGATGTTAGTGGGAAGCACTGATGTTCATGTGATATGAGGAACCATATGAAGAAATAACTGTAGTCAGCCCTACCTTCTGTGTGAGCAAAATGCATATCCACTGGGAACGTTGTGGGCCCATGGAATGAAGAACCTAAATAGGTCACTGACATGAAATACAGAAGACAGGCATGTGGCGACAGTACACATTGAATGCTGAAAGGGAAAGTAATGTCTCGTTTGTGTATCCCCCTGTTCTACTCACTGCGCCTATTTTCCTTCTCAATAATAATGCACGAGTCCCTGGTACAATCATTTGAATAACCTTTTTCTGCCTCCCTTCAAAATATTCTTTCCCTTTGAAGTTTAAACCCTCACCATATACTCCACTCATTTATTCTCATCACAAAGTTCTCAATCTCCCTAGACGTGTCTGGAGATCATTACATTGTGTTAATCTGCAATCATTTGTTTGCACCCTTCTTCTATATAAGCCAACAGGAAGCTCACCCTGCATGCTGGTCATGGGCGATTCTGTACCAATATCATGTGATGTTGACCCTTCTCTCTGAAATCTTGCATCTGATGCCTCACCTTCTCTAAACAAACCCACATCCTTCACCCCCACGTCTAACATTCCTGATTTTGCTATACCATTAAACCTGTATAATTGATGCTCTTGGAATGGCCCTTGTGAATGTGATTGGATGTCTGTCCATACTCTCATGAGAAACTCTGCCTGCAGTTAACACAACTAATGCTGCCTCCTTGTGCTTTAAAGTAATACTACCTTGCCATGATGTGGGTCACACTTTCATACTCTCTACCATATTCAGTATGCCTGTTTCAGTTATTGATAATAAATGGGTCTTCACATATCATGTAGTCATTTAACATGCACTCCCCCTTCATCATGTGCTAACAGTCCAATCATTTGAAAATCTATTTCCGATTTAGTACTGAAGATCTATGCACCTTGTATGTCTGGATTCCTCCTGACCATCACATATTGCTGGATAATCTACTAGGTACCTTCACTTCTACCACCACCCAGTCCTAGACCCTTATCAAATGCAGCAGCCAGGCATTTCACTCCTGATCCTCCTCTCCTGCTAGCTGCTGTCAAAAGCTATGGCTTCAGTGCATGATACCAGCTGCTGCCACCCTGACATGTGTCAACCACCTTCCCACCACGATATACCTGTCATGTGTCAGCCACCTCCCCACAACATGTCTGGCATGTACCTGCTACCTTCCTACCCCTGCCTGGCATGTGTCAGCCAACTTCCCAGCCTGACATGCCTAGCATGTGTCAGCCAACTTCCCAGCCTGACATGCCTGGCATGTGTCAGCCACCTCCTCACACAGACATGTCTGGCATGTGTCAGCCACCTCACCACTCAGACATGCCTGGCATGTGTCAGCCACCTCCTCACCATGACATGCCTGGCATGTGCCAACCACCTCCCCATCCCGACAGGCCTGGCATGTCACAGCCACCTTCTCACCCTGATATGCCTGGCATGTGTTAGCCACCTCCATGTCCCTTCCTGCCTGGCATGTGTCAGCTGCCTCCCACTATGACATGTATGGCACATCAGTTACCGCCTCTGCACAACATACCTAGCATGTGTTGATCTCCTCCCTTTCTGTCCTTGCCTGGCATTTGTCAGCCACCTCCCCCTATGATGTGTATGACAAGAGTCAGCCACCTCCTCATCCCTGCATGCCTAGCATGTATCAGTCACCTCCCCCATCCTTACATGACTGGCATGTGTCAGCCACTTCCCCACCATGGCATACCTGGCATGTGTCAGCCATGACCCATCCCTACATGCACTGGCCTCACTTGTCTATGTCAGGAGCACACTGGTACCTATGTTCACCACATCATATGTGTACCTTATTAACCTGAGGATTCTGTGTGTAGCTTACCTAAATTTATTTGTATTTCTGGTCACACCAATTTTCTTTCACACTGTTTTTCCTCTGTTGTATTGTACAGTCCTTAGAAACACACGAGTCACTTGTGATGCAGTTTTTTAATTTTTTGCTACTAATCCAGAAATATGTGCTCCATTATGGTACCACACCAGCACAGAGAGAAGGTCCTCACTGTACATGTGTTAGTAAAATGTGACTACATAGTGTATTGTTGCCTACAATTCTTACAGAAGCACGCATACACACCTGTTATACTAGTTTTAGTAGTCAAGAGATGTATTCTACAGTACTTGTTACTACATTCCCTGTTGAGGTGTGATACCCTGCTGTGCTGCACATTAAACACACACACACGCGCACACACACACACACACACACACACACACACACACACACACACACACACACACACACACAAACACACACACACACACATATATATATATATATATATATATATATATATATATATATATATATTATGTATACATATAGATAGCTATAGATCTATAGATAGGGGGATCCTGTAATTTTTATGTGTCTTAGGTTTGGATTATGTATCTAATTTTTCTGAGAAAAATTAGTCATGTGGCATGTTTCAGTTAATGAATGCAGCATTTGTTTACATCTCATTTTTTAATTAACTGTTATGGAAATACAAAAAGGGAGACTCCCCAGAAAGAACTGGTGATTGGACTGTCAGGCCACTAACCTATACAACTCTTAGCTTAATTTCTGCATTACATTACAATGCATTACGCTGCCCCTATAGTTCCTGTTTTGTACTACCATATTTCCATGTTTCACTCTCTGAAAGTTAAAAAAAAAAAAAATAGCTTTCCTTGAGGTTTCTTTGGCATCATCATCTAGGTATAATGAGTAAAAATGGACAACGCAGAAATATTTAGGGGCTAATAAGAGAGCATTTATGACTGACTTTGCTTCCTGCAAAGTTCCTGTGAACATGGGAACAGCCACGAACAATGAATTTGCAAGAAAATGTGTATGCAACAGCAATCCAGAGAGACCTTATTTCTTAAGACAGATGGTCTGAGTCACTAAACATCATTGACAAACAAACAGATATAGCTATTTGACAGCAGTGTGTGACAATTTTGAAATGGATGTTTCACACTTCCAGGGAAGGATATGAGAATATATTCTGAAATATTTTAATAGCTACAGAGTTTACGTCCCAAATGAACATCCTTACCACAAGCAGGATGCAAGCTGAAATAAGTGATGTAATGGTAGGTCAGGCCTTTGTTTTGTTTCTATACCCTCTTCCATCCTTTACAGTGACAACCAATGAGTGCTGTTTCCTGAGTGGGAAAAAGGAAGCTAAGATGACATAGACAATATTTTACCAATGCAAGTTTAGTCATTCTGTGAATGGTGAAACACTGGCACAAGGATAGAAAGACAGAACAGTGGTGTGGGGGGAGATATAGGAGGGGGAAGTCCAATAAAACAATCTTTAAATGGGTAATGTATATATGCTAATTAGAAATATTTTCTGTGGTTTACATTTGCATATACCAGAATACTTTCAAGTTGTATTATGGTTTTCTCACTTTCAGAGAATGGTTATTTTTGAATTAAATCTTCTCCAAGTTGACTGCTTTGTCAATATATTACTTTAAGCAACAAAAGGAAAGCAGATTTTGTGAAAAAAAAAATACTTTAATAGTTGAAACAGCAATTCAGTGGAATGAATCCACAGTAAGATGTCAAAATACGATACCATTAAAGGTGCATTACCATGTATCATAAAACAGTTTATTACTTCCAAAACCATGCCTGACTTTCATTTCATATATGTTCTTGAATGATACGTTTATGTACAAAACAGGCAGAGCCATTTCATCTCAAACTATGCTGGCATCTTCTCTGGAAAACAAACAGTAATTCAGTCAAGTCTGTATTTATTCCTGTGTTTGATCAGTATATGATTGCATTAGCTACTCTGTGGTCGACTGTGACTTCTTTCTTGTTACACTATTGGATGAGAGAACCCAGAAAAAATGCGTATGATGGTTAGCACTTTGTGGGCCAGGCCATTAATGTCTATACATATTCAGACTGGAATGTCACATCAGCAGTATAGGCTAGCTGTGTGATACGTTACATTCTAAACAACTAATCACAGCATAATTTCCATTCTCTTTTACTGAGAACATCTGGTTTTGCAGGGTCTAGACTTAAAATAGTTTAGTATGCTACAGAAATGCCAGTGTCTTCTGACTTATCATGTGCTTTCATTATTTTGCCATCTTCTCTCAGGAATACATGAACTCTGTAGATTGGTTACAAATGTATTCCCCTTTCAACAAACACTATAGCTTTAACAAGCTTGTCTGCGTATATTTTAAAAGTAAAATACTTGAGGAAGGGCTGATAAGAGCTTGCCCCACCCCTTATCACCCACATTCTTAGAACTAAACAAAAGTACAGAGGGGAATTAAATACAAATCGATCCCCTGCGCCTCTGCCACCATCAATTATATCAGAAATAAATACAGATTAATGGTTAAGCTCTCTGTCCGTCAGCTCCAGGGTTCAGCCCTGACCTCCAGCTAGTCTGTGTAGAGTCTACTTGTTCTGCCTTTGTCTGTAATTGTTCTCTTCAGGTACCCCAGTTGCCTCCACCATGCAAAAACATGCTGGATGATTGGCTGTTCTAAAGTATCCATATGTGTTGCATTTACCCTAGCTGCCCAGGTCATGGCTGAAAAATGTTCACAATGATAAGTTAACTTATGCACTCATTAAACTAAATTCCAGTGATGGTATCAGATTTCTTAAAACTATGGAGCACTTCAAAAAGGACAAAGAGATGTAAATAATTGCTTATAAGTCTATATAAAACTGGAAAATCCAGAAAGATTACTATATCTCACATCGTTGTCAACATTATTGTATTACGCTGACTCTTTTGACCATTGTTCTATAAAGCTGAGTTTAATCAATGCATCTGTCTAACCGGTTAATGTTTATAACATGTGAGTAATACATACATCATATTAAAAATAAATGTACAATTTTAAACATTGTGCCAGGATCATACATACAAGCATCCTTGGACCAACCCATCTATTATGTTAGCAAACAAATAAATCTATCACCAAATCTTTATCACCCTTTTTATCAGAAAGAAAGAATAAAATGTTGGCATAAAAAACATTTAAAAAATGCATATTCTAAGTTTTTATGCAGTTGCCAGTTGTAGCTAGAGAATGACATTGCTGTGGTGCTGGGCTGCTGCCAAATTCAGTACTAAAAATATCAAAATAAACAATGGCAACTAATTCACAAAGGAGCTGGGATCTCAGTTTTTTATAATATTGCTTAGTAATTAAGAGGCTGTCACAGGATTCATTCCCATGTTACCAGTCACTGCTCAGCTGTGTAGTCAGCATGCCAGACATCAGGTTTAAGGGTTCTAGAGCTTCTAATGAAAGTCACTCGAAGGCAGAGTCAGAAATGGAAAATTAGAGCATTTTTGTTGGGTATGTATTACATTTACATTTTATACATCAAACAATTTACTAAACAAAAGCCTAATAGCGACCTAAATATTTCCTGTTTGAACTCTTGTCTTTTTGTATGAATACCAAGTTGAAGACCCTTATTGGTATAGAGTTTTGTTTTTTTTTTTTTTGCAACTATCTTTTGATAACTACACAAGCCAAAGGCACGCTGCAAATTTAGGAAGACAGGTGGGAGATTTTATTTTGACATTCATTAACAGGGTATGTTCTACTGAGCAAAGACCTATTTTTCAGAGGTGGCCCGGGGATGAAACCGTACTTACATACAGGATCCAAATTACAGATAGCAGTAGTTACAAGACATTTTCAACATACATTTTAAGTACAGGATTGGTCCACATTAGATTAAGTACACATCAATACCTTATGTAGTTTGTGGTGCAAACATAGCTGATAGATCAGCAGGAAGAAGAGAGGAAGCTAGTAGAAGTTAAAGTTGGTCAGATGAAAGAAATTGTAGGATGAGAAACAATGAGGGGAAGTGCAGGTGAGCCAGCAGAGGAATACGTTAAGTATAGTTTAGACATGAAGTTTAGAAGGGGTAGTTAGTGTAAGGATAAGAGAGTGAGGAACAGTGGAGAGAAAGCACAACAAATGAGTTAATTAGGGCTTTGGCATGTACAGAGCCGTGATTTTAGTAAGGTTTCAGTTACTGGTTTTTTGAACCTTTGTGTGTGGGGAGGATTTCTAATGCTCAGTAGGAATTTATTCCATGCTAGGGCAACTGAGTAGCTAAAGAAGTATTGTCCTATTGTTGTTTTCAGCTTATTGATTACTAGGAGGAATTGATCATAGCTTTGAAGAAAGAGGGTAGGGGGTGTACAGGGATATGAGAGAGGAGAGTTCAGGAAATGGGTTTGTTGAGTATGGAGCGAATAAACAGTTGTGGGAGCAAGAGATGATGGAAGAATTCAAGCCCGTTTAAAGTTAGTAAGGAATGGCAGTGATGGAAGTTGTAAGGCTGACTTGCAGGGAATCTGGCAATTTTGCTGTAAGTTTGAGCTTCATCTTTAGAAAGGTTTGTAAGTTGGTTAGGATAGTTGAGGCATACAGGAGGCTAAGACGAAGATATGCATAGGCAAGAGAAAGTCTAGAGTCATTTCTGAGGTATTTTTTATTTCTATAAAAACAATCCTAGTTTTTGATGTGCCTTTTTAATACAGTTTAATATATGAAGATCAATTTTAAGTTGGTCATCCGTGATTGCACCCAATAGTTTAGTGTGTGTGTTGACATTTATGACAGTGTTGTTAATTGACAAGATGGTAAATGATGATTTATGATAAGAAAGGGTTTCTGGGGGAAATAGGAGGAGAAGTTTTTTTTTTTTTTTAGGATCAAGTATAAGTTGGTTGATAGTAAGAATTTTTGACATAGAAAAAGGAGTTTTGGATGAGTGTGTGAAGGTCTGAGAGACTGTCAGAGAGGGTAATGATAGAGGAGTCATTAATGTATTGTATAAGTGTGGACAGAGTGCAGGAAGTGTGAAAACAGTTAGTAAAAATGTTAACTAGTAGTGGGGTCCAAGAATCGATCCCTGGGGTTCTTCAGTACTGACAGGGAGTAAGAGGAGAGCCATTTGGCAGACTGCTGACTGTTTGTGAGGTAGCTAGAGAACCATGAGAGGGAAGGGTTAGAGATATTAAGGTCAGACAGTTGGTAAAGAGCTTAGGGTGGGAGACAGTGTTAATGGCTTTGGAGACATCAAAGAATAGACAGAAGATTAGTTTACTATTGTCTCTGGCAAGTGCAGTCATTTGGGTGACTGAAATTAGGGTGGTTGCAGTGCTATGGTTAGGGGGGAAACAGTGTTGGGTGGGTGTGAGTCAGTTTTCCTGCAGTAGATAGTCCAGGAGCTGCTTATGGATGCTCTTCTCTACTAACTTAGAGAGTGGGGACTGCATGGCTATGGGGCAGTAGTTTGATGTAGGATTGTAGGCCTAAATATCACAAAACATGCCCCATAGTGGAAATCTGAGAGCAGTATAGACAGTTTGCAGATTAGAGATTATAGTAGATGCCCTGGGTGGAAGTTGAACTGAAGCATGTATGGTTTCGCAACTTTAATGCTGTGATGCTTTTACAGCAGGTTAGATTAAACATAACATCCCTCCCCCCCAGCTCCATAGCTTCTATTAGCTACCGAAGGCCCCTTTGTTTCACTGTCCTCCATACCAAACGCCAATGTACTTAAAAGTGCCTGTATATTTCAGCATCCTTACATTCAAAATGTCTTCACATGGAACAAGAGAAAAACAAAAATAAATAAGCCAGTGTGTGAAAACAGCATGATTTTGTTCCTGTGTACTAATTTCTCTGGATTTTGGGGTATGTTGTGAGCAGCTATAAGATGATCGCCTAAATTGTGAGCACTGTCTTGGGTTGAGAGTTAAACTATGGAGTGTTGCAGCTAGTAAGGTGAGGTCTGTGAAAAAAGGAGCGTGTCAAGAAGGTGATAGTGTGGTACTGTGGGAATAAAACAAGAAGGTGTGACTAACGTAACAGTGAAGAAACTGCATGCTATAATTCATACGCTTGGCCATTAATCCAACCTCAGGACACCACAATCTACTGAGAGCTTTGTAAGGCATGAAATAAGAAGCTAGGAGACACAAACAAGAGTCTCAAAGTCTACAAAATGAATATGATGGTGGTTAAGTAGAAGGAAGTGCTGGCAGAACTAAAAACAAACAACTTGTTCCAGTTGCTTACTAATTAGATGACATACAGAACATGTCTGCCATGAATGATTTCACATTACTGGTCAGAAAAAAGGGGTGAAGGAGGGGAAATATTCACATTACTGGCCAGAGAAAAGGGGTGAAGGAGGGGAAATACTGAAATTTATGTGGGACTGGGTTATGATCATAGTTAAAGAGAGTTGTGCACTAGACCCACATATTGAAAGAGCACACATATTATGAAGGATGATTACAAAGCAGTATCACAGAAGCAGGCATATTTTGACAGGTTTCATGCTCATTAAAAAAAAGTGGTTGTTGGGGCGAAGAGTTTAATGAGGTGGAGGATTTTTCACTACTGATATCTCAACAAAGAGTAAAAATGTTTTCAGCATTGTAGGATGTATAGAAGCAGAGATTGTGAAGTGTTTTGTGCATCCTCCAATATTAAAGATAAAATAGCAATACAGGGCTCATTTCTTATATAATTTAGAGGAAACAATTACTATTTGCAAAGAGGTCACGAGGAGCAAAGTGCTTTGGTTGGGGGAGGCACAGAAGAAAATGTGGCAGACATGTAAGATGTGAGAAAAGGAAGAAGAGGTGTTTAGAAACACCACAGCATAATGTGACACAGGCTGGACTTGGTGACACACAGTGGGGTTGACCACTGATCAGGGACCAGTGATGAAACCCTGCACCTTGATGTGTATTAGTAAGGTTGTCTAAAAGATTCCAATCAGAATGGAAAGAGCTATAAAGTCAGAGGATGGGATAAGAAACAGGTCAGATTTAAGATAAGGTTATGGTACAGTGCTAACTTTACCACTCTCTCACCCCTTAAAGGGCTCATCTCTATACCGGAAGAATGCAAAGTTCCTGTAATCACGGCTGCACAGGTAAAAAACACACTCTCTAAAGCCAAGAGCACAGCATCCATGGGACCTGACTACATCCCAGGCTGCGTTATACATGAACTACAGAACAAACTGTACCATGTTCAATCATAGTCTCACCTCAGGCTTTGTGCCCACTGAATGGTGCACAGCAATGGTTATCCAACTCCACAAAGGGGGAGCCACCACAGACCCTGGGAACTACCACCCCATTACCTGATGAGCCTGGACTGCAAGGCTATGGAACATATCATCATGCAACTTATAAACAATGACATTGGTAATCTCCACACTTTGGACCCTACCCAGTTCAGGTTTGTAAAAGGCAGATCATATCTCCTAAACCTGATAGACTTCTTTGAAGCGGTCACCAAAGCTGTAAATGAGGGTAAGGTGGTTCACACAGCCTATCTAGATCTCGCCAAGGCATTTAACACCATCCCCCACTCTGGAATTATAAATAAACTCACTAGACTAGGTATAAATCCCTATATCACAAGATGGATTGCCAAATGGCTTACTGACAGAACCCACACTGTAAAAATAGTAGACTCTAAATACAACTTCAGACCAGTGACAAGTGGAGTACCACAGGGTTCAGTCCTGAGTCTTCTCCTGTTTGGTATCTACTTCTCTGAAGTACAGGCTAACACAAAAGGTCTTTGCCTAACAAAGTTCGCAGATGACTGCAAACTAGGAGCTATAATAAAAACACCTAATGATGTGGACATCCTACAAAAGGTCTCACTGAGACAGATGCCTGGTGTCAAAGCCATGGCTTCAAGCTCAATGCCAAAAAGTGCATTGTCATCCCATTTGGTAAAAACTCTGTACCCATGAACTGCCACATAGGCGGTAGTCTACTTAACACCGAAAGTGTGATAAGAGACCTTGGGACACAGGTGGACAGTAGTCTCTCCTTTAATAATCACATTGCCACAGTAGTCAGGAAATCCTTCTACATGGCACACCTCATCACAAAAGGTTTCTCATCAAGGAAAAAAGAGGTCATTGTTCCCCTCTACTCATCACTCAGACCTATTATAGAGTACAATGCCCCTTTTGGTATGTACCTCACAGGACATCTACAACAACTGGAAAGGCCACAGAAATACCTCACAAAGAGTATTACCAACCTCCAACAAATGCCCTACGAAGACGGTCTCAAAAAACTCCAGCTTTACTCCATCGCATATCGCCTACTCAGAGACGATCTCTGTTTAACATACAAAGCTATGTCAAACCCAGAGCTGTTGGACATGCTCCACTTAAAGAAACCCCAATCCCTCCGAGCTACACGCTCTATGGACCTAAACCTTGTCACCACAATAAACAGAACATGCTGGAGGGATAGATTCCTGTCCCAGAGACTTCCCATACTCTGGAACAAACTACCCATCTATATCAAACAAAGCTCCTCGTTAGCACTCTTCAAGAAAAATCTTGATGATTGGATGAGAGATAGGAAATTCACCCCAGGGATCACCTCTGTGGCTCTGCTCGACAGGGGCACAGGAAAATAATTTTCTTGGGTGGCGAAAGCCAAGGTACCTTTTTGGCTAGGCTTATACAGGCCCCAGGGCTGATAGCCTAGTACCTACCTATGAACCTATAGCAGAGCTGAGCTGGAGGAGGATATAAAGAATGGATACAGAAACAAGAAAATGACAAGGAGGAGGAGCAGAGCAAGAGGGAGTGGCCAGCCATATCAGAGAAAGGAAGGCGAATGCTCAGCCCTCTTTTGATCATCAGCTGGGTGACGCATGTAAGTGGTGGGGTGATAACACGAGTGGCAGGTTTGCTTAACAAGTATGGCTTTTCTCTGCCTTTCTTTCTTTAGAGCATGTTTCAGTAGTGAAGAATTAAAACTTGGAAGTGGAGCTAGATGCCATGTATGATGGCCAGAGGATGGTCAGTGATAATATTGTTGGAGAGTTTAATCTCTAGTTTGCTACAGAGGTGGGAGGAGGAGAAGAAATGAAAAGCTTTGAAGGGTTGGTCAAAAAACACCTGACAGCAAACCCTATAACAGCATTTGATCCACTGCAGTTCACATTCCCTGCAAACCAGACCATGGTTGATGCCATCTCTGTTGCACTGCTTCTCACAATGACACACCTAGAAAATAAGGACAGTTATGTCAGAATGCGGTTTACTGATTTCAGTTCAGCATTCAATACAGTGATCCCACAACAGCTAATAGAAAAACTTGACCGCCTAAGTTTGCTAATAACCACATGTGCAACTAGATCCAGGTATACTGACTGGAAGACCCCAAAGAGTATGTGTGGGCAAGAATTCCTCAAAGAGCATCACTATCAATACAGGAGTACCTCAGGGCTGTGTACCAAGCCCACTACTCTTTACTATCTTGACCCACGACTGTAAAGGCAGATTTAACACCAAGCACATCATTAAGTTTGTGGATGATACTACAGTTGTAGGCCTCATCAGCAAAGAAGAAGAAAAAGCTTACAGGGAGAAGAAGTGAGTTTTCTGATTCATTGGTGTGCCAGGAGTAATCTTGACCTCTATGTCAGCAAAACCAAGGAGATTATAATAGACTTCAGGAGAGTACAACCAGCTCACTCTCCTCTCATGATAAGGGGGAGGTAGTGGAAAGGGTAAAGAACACAAAATTCCTAGGGGTCTAGATAGCAGAGGATTGTTCTTGGTCAACCAATACCAGTCGCATAGTAAAGAAGGCCCATCAATGCCTGCACTTCCTCAGGAGACGGAGGAAAGCAAGCCTAGTTCCCGCTATCCTCTCCACCTTCTACAGGGGTACCATAGAAAGTATCCTAATGTGCAACTTCACAGTGTGGTATAGAAGTTGTTCAGCTGCAGATCAACAAGCCCTACAAAAGATAATCAGAGTTGTGGAGAAAATAACAGGATCCAAACTTCCAGTGATAAAGGATCAATAGTGTTACAACAGAGCAACAAAAATAACAAGTGATCCTACTCACCCTGGTTCAGAACTGTTCACATGCCTGTCGTCTGGCAGAGGATACCACAGCATACACTGTAAAATGACCAGGTTCAAGAATAGTTTTTTCCCCTCAAGTGATTAGACTCTTGAAATATGGTATTAATTCTCAGGGATGCAAGACACTGACAAGTCTTGTGATAACCAAACAATAGTGCAATAGCAATAAAACATCACAACCAACTTATCAGTTTACAAGAAAATTATGTGCAATACAAACTGCTAGATATTCTCATAATATAGAGAACATGAGAATTACATTGATTCTTTATTGCACCTCTACTTATTACACAATCAGCTGCTATAGTGGTGTATAGAATAATTGTAGTAATAAGTTAAGGCAAACAGTATAAACAGGGCCGTAAAAGTGCATTTTAGAACACAAGTATCCACCCCCCCCCACTACTGATTCGATCAAACTAAATCCTAGTTAAGGAAAACACTACCTATCGATTTGCATTCCACATTCTAAAATCAGGTATTAAGAAAAGTATAAAATATGCGTAAGACTTCTAACTAAAATCACGTTTGGCTACTTACTGCAATAAAGCCTTCATCAGGTCTGTGACAAGAACTAAAATCAAGAAAAAACACATGGGAAAGGTAGGATAGCCTTGAATAGGCTGGTTTAAAATTAAACAATATGTACATTTTCCACACCTACTTTTAAGTATATAAAAGTGGATATGTTTAACACTGTTAAAATATTTCTCATTTTTTTGTTATTGAGGATCGCTCGTCTGTGATAAATAAAGGCTTGTTGCTTTCGGACCCTACATGGGTTTCATGATTTTTGGAAATTATTGTGACTGAGCTCATCAATGATGTTTTAAGACCACTAGTTTTATTTATTTATTTATTTTTTTTATTAACTACAAAGAAATTGCAGTTATGTTGTTTAGTAAATGGGGTTTGAAGGCTAGGCCTTAATGTACCCTGGCTTCTGAGTGTGTAGGTTGGGGTGGTAGTGGTAAGTTTTATTGCAAATGTAAAATGGGCACTGTGGTGGAGAGATTGGAATAGTTAGGAATTAGGCCGAGTCTGGCTTCTCCTTGCAGCCAATTTCGCTTGGATAAAGTGTGAGCATGTGTGTGTATGTGCTAAATAATATTTTGAGTAAAAGGCAGTTACTGTGGATTGAGGGGCACTGGAAGACATTGGTTCATGCAGTGGTGTGGCTCTGTAAGTGCAGCCTAATTTTTGTGTGGAGGTTGGAGACCCAGACATAGGACAGTAGCACACAATCCCTGTACGCTCTTAGTGGCAAGGTTGTGTTTTGCGGATTATTCATTGAAAGAGAATGGGTAACAGCATCTACTTCACATTTAGTGGCATGGGTTGTCAAAAGATCATGATATTTTGTGACCAGTATTGTGGAAACTGAGTTTTTCAGCCTAAAGCAATTGTGTTACCAAAGGTGTGCTTTAAGCCTCTCAGCCACAGGATAAAATATGCAGAAGTCTGGTTGTGCACAGCAGTTATTTTATTTTCTAGTCAAACTAGTTAGGAACAGGCAGAAGATGAGCTCTACTGACAAGCATGTCGGTGACTCAGCTGGTGAAGGAGTGTAAAACCGGAGTGTAAAACCAGGGGAGTGCAGCAAGTCAATATGTCCAAAAAGGATATGTTCACAGTTTTGTGTACAATGCAGCATGGAGAGAATTTGCAGGGAACCAAACCAGAACAGTCTGTTCCATCTCAGGAGGACTTGGTAGCCCAGCTCGATTTACAGAGACTGGCACAGGAAATAAAGTGCATGTAACTTGAAACAGCTGAGCGAATGCAACACTGGAAACAGAGGAGAGCAAAAAATAACATCAGCATGAAAAGGAGATGATCCTCTTACGCCAGAAGGACGCGAGTCACGGGGAGGGAGAAAATCTCACCCAGAAAGTCCAGGTTAGTAGTCAACATTTCCCTCATTTTAAGGAGGGTGGTAATGTAGGTTCTTTTTTAAGGGTCTTTGAGAGGGTGTGTATTTAGTACCTAACTGACCAAGAGCAGTGGGTGAGATTTTTATCTCCCTTACTCACGGCTAAAACAATGCACACAGTTTCTAATCTTAGTCATGTTTACTGTTTAAATTATTGCAAAGTTAAATGATGTTTGTTTGCATGTTATCAGTTAATTCCAGAACTTTAAGCTTTAAGAAGCTTGCAGATCTTTTGGTCAAAGAACAAGCCTTTAGTACTATGCCTGAAGACATGAGGATTTGGGTGGCAGACTGGAAGTGTAATACTGCTGAGGCAATTGGGAAGAAAAGAGGCATTATTGTATCCTGGTACCCCTCATGGTTGGACTGTGTAGAAGTGGGTGTGGTCTGACTGATGTGCCAAATGTCCATGATGTCATATGCAAATGATGCATGATTGACCAATATGCAGATTTGCTAGTGACATCATAATACTTTTCAATAATGGGATGTCACACTTTAAAAAAAAAAAAAAAAAAAAAACGTAATTGTATACTAGTACTCCTCATGGTCAAACTAGTGTCTCATTGTTGGGAACTCTCATGTTAGGGATATGTAATGCTGTGGACAGTAGTCCTACCATGAGGGGTACTAAGATACAATTATGCACCAACTTTTACCAAGTTAAAATTTACACCAAGGAAGATGATAGACAAATGACTCCAGATAGAAAGAATTCCTTTTTGGGTAACAGCACAAGTTCAAGTGGTGGAGAACCCTATCAAACACAGCTTAAAACCTGGTCAATGTTCTAGGTTGCGAAATACATGCATAATATTCCCATTTTTTAAGCAACATATGCAATGAATAACGTGTCAAAAAGCGATTAGAGTAGAACTGACGTCAAGACTGATTTTGGGCCATGAAGCACATTTTTAAGTCAGCCTTGTCAATCATATTGCAGTACACTCTCAGTTAACCAGCACCTATGGGAATTGGTAGATGTTGGATAACTGTAGTTTCTGGTTGCTTGAGAGTTATTGTTAAAAATAGGCCTGACTAATACTGTACCCAATACTATTTGTTTGGTTTGACTTGTTCTCAGGTTGGGAAGAGAAAGAATTTATTCCTAGCTTTCATTTTAAGGTATGTTTCTGTGGGGGGTGGGGGGGGCAGAAAGTGCAACGCATGAAAATTGTATGGTATTTCTTTGATATTTTTTTGCCGGTTGCTTGAGTTCCGGTTAATTGAAAATTTACTGTACTTCAAGAACATCTTGAAAGCTGGACAGAATGATCAGCCTCAGGTATATTTCTGGAACCATTCAGCACATAACGTAAATTACGAATACCAGACAGTTCAGATACCAGCTACAAGTGAGACAGAACAAACTATGCCCACAAAAAAAACAATTGCACACCCCTATTTAAATAAGCTAACTAGTCAGCATCCCTCTTTAGCCTATAGGCTGGTGAAGGACATTAGGGTTAGCCCTAAGCCTAACCCTAAAGTACCCTGTTCCTTGCTGTAGGAGTTAGTGACGGAGCAAAAACATTACAATATATGAGATGCTGAGTGGATGACATCGTGCTTGCATAGTTTTTTATTAGTATAAACTAATTTGCTTTGTGAATTTGAAGTATATTTATCATTCTGGGGTCTGAGTGCTTTTAACATATAAAATGATAGTTGATGAGAAGAAACCCCGTGCACTTAAAAATTAAGGAAAAAAACCTGCATCAAGTAATGTTAAGACTATGAACTTGCACTTTATATACCTCTAATGGTGTGCAGTCTGCCCATATTACTTTTTCTGATAGACATGGCGGCTTCTATGAACCTTGCTATTCCGTTCAGGGAACTATTTGTATGTAATTGTATCCTAGTATCCATCATGTCCCAGATTTTGAAATGGGTCTTTATAGCAGCCAGTAAAATCAATGTTTAGTTCAATATTTATTTTCCCTGAATTGATGTACCGAATATCTAATAAATATTCATGAAGCCGGTAAGGACATTTCCATGAATATTCATTAATATTCATACAGTTCAATGGGTGTTTGGTGGTGGGTGGCATTTGGGCAGGCTTACTGTAAAATACTGCCAGGAAGGGGACCTTTACCTAACCTTCAGGTTAGGTAGCATTGCGCATGGGTATAAGGAAACAGATGGGGGGGGCAGCCCAGGCCATCCCAACAGCTTACATAGGACATGGGGAAAGCCACAAGTTCAGGTACACACCTAGGTTTTGGGGTTAAATGTTTTAAAAGTAATCGAATCGGGCATGTAAGGTCTCATTGTCCATTAAGGCAAGGGGAGAACTAAGATCGCAGGAAGCATCCAGCAAGACTAGCACTACAACAAAAGTGGGTTGTTTAGAGACAAGAGCTGTACCAAACTATCACAAATATCTGTATCCTAACCTTGCAGAAGGAAAAGAGTTAATTGCCAAAAGGGACACTGCTGCATACTTAACCATAGTCAAACCTGCAGTAGTCATTCAGGAATAATACTTGCTAGAGCAGTCCACTTCAGTAAGAGCCTTAGGTGGGAAGCCTTTTAGGTACCTTTGGCCAGAGTCCATTTGGACTGGAAAGGGGGGGTCAGTAATCAGGTGGCTGCGTTTGAGGACTTTCCTGCTGTCATAATTGGAAACAATTTTGACAGTACAGTACATTGTGTGCATGCTGGCAAACCAGTAAGGAAGGCAGTAAGGGGGAGACTAAGCCAGAACCTATACCTCCATCTGGAAGTGTTGATGTGGCTACTACAGAGGGGTAGCCACTGGAAACAGTGACCTGTAATCTCAGCTGCAACACTAGAAAGGTACTAGGATTTCCTTAGAAGGTGATACTCCTACAGAGAAGTAAGTGCTAATAGTCAGCCTCACCTTGAGGGACCAATGGTAGACGGTACCAGACCTCCCCTGGATAGGGAGCTGGAAAGAGTCAGTAAAGAGGAGTTGAGGCAGGCTCAGAATTCAGTCCCTACTTTACAGGATTTGAGGGAGGTAGCTAAGGAGGTTCCAGATGCTCAAGGGCAGAGGAAGTCCATTTTATAGAACAAAAGATTGTTATGCAGGGAATGGATTCCTGAAATAGGGCTACAGGGACAAGTAGTGCAGCAGAAGGTAGTACCGCAGGCCTACTGGCTAGCACTCCAGACAATAGCTCAAGTAGTACCGCAGGCCTACTGACTAGCACTCCTGACAAGAGCTCATGATATTCCTTTTGTAGGTCATATACATATTAAAAGATGGGTTACAAATTGTTACTGGCCTGTAACTGCAAAGGAAGTAACAAGGTACTGCAAGACCTGTGAGCAATGCCAGAAGGTTGGCAAGGTTTGAGACAAAGCAAAGTCTGCTTTGATGCCTTTCTCTGTTAACGAGGAACCATTTTGGAGGGAAACTATGGATACTGTATGACCTCTGGGTACTCCAAGTTCTACAGGTAAGAAATGTATCCTGGTAGTGGTAGATTTTGCCGCTAGCTAAAAAAAACTCAAACACATCGTATAAACTATGAAAACACCAAGGTTACCAGGAACTGAGGATACAGATATAAACCGGAGGGCGAGTACTTAAAAAGAAATGATTTCTTCATAAACAAAATTAAACTGAATGAAATTAGATAAAAATAAATAAATAATCATAAGTGCTTCTGTCCAGTATTATTGGTCTTCTTCAGATACAAAAATAACCATGTGATCGACTGAAATACTAGGAAGTCATGTGATACATACAGCTACAATGTTGCAACTGATAGAACCATTTAAAGTGATATTGCACATACATGTAACTGCCCAAAGTGTGAACAGCAGCAACAAACACCTCCTATGGGACAACAATAAATATGAAATGCTAGTTAAAAATGCATAAATAAAAACATTTTAAAACTTAAAGATGTTTTTTGGACCAGTATGATTGCTAAAAAGACGTCACCTGTCATAAGCCTTTATTTTGAGAAGGTATGATATTGAAATAATATCATTTAAGCCTGGTGGCACAGTAAATTTAAGGAATATTTGTCACCAGAGCTCATGTTGTTCTAATATAATATTCCAAGGACCTCCCCTGGGAGTGGGGGTAACTTCTTCCAATACTACAAACTTAAACCCCTGGTCATTAAAAGCTGAAATATGTTTATATAAAGCATTTGTTAATCTTGCCTTATGAATGTCATAAGATTGATCAAATATTCTTTTCTCTATTTTGCGTTCAGTTTTTCCAATATAAAATGCAGAGCATGAGTGACATAAGGCTATTATACAACCCCACTCGTATGGCAATGGCTATTATACAACCCCACTCGTATGGCAATGGCTATTATACAACCCCACTCGTATGGCAATTAAGCCTGCTGGATATTTTAATGCTCCTGTTCCCAACTTGTAAACCATCACAACACTATCTATATTTATACTGGGAACAGCAACTGCAACCGGCCTTCTTACCATTAAATTGTTTAACTTTTGCGGACATGTTGTCAAATACATCTTTTAAAACTCATGCCACATTTATGGGTAATTTTAGGGTGGGCACCACGTTTTTCACCAATATTTTTATCTGTGGTGATCAGTTGCCAATTCTTATAAATAGTGTCAGCAATTAAAGCACTATCGGAACTAAACATAGTAATAGAAGAGCAAGATATATCTGAATAATTATACCTTGTTAAAGGCATAAGTGCCAGTGTTTTGTTCTCAGATTCATCATCAACTGAATCACAGGAGGAACTGGCCAAAGATGGAAGATCCAATAGAGGAACATACTGACCACTTTCTCTTTTACAAATGACTCATTACTTAAAGTACCGATCAAAGACTCGGGGTAACCTCTGTTAAAAACATTTGTTATAGGGGCACATGTTCCTCGAGAAAATCATCAAATTTAATGACTATCCTGACCGCTCTCACCAACTGGCCCTTAACTACTCCATGTTTAACATGAAATGGATGATTGCTGGTGTAATGTAAACATGTATTTGAATATGTATTCTTCCTGAAAATCTTTGCATATAAGCACTTGTGTTCTAAATCCTTAGATAGCAGCACATTCAAATACCGTAGGTGATGGAAAGACGGTCTGCTGTGAAGGTGAACTTCAAAAAAGAAGTAGGCGCATTAATGAAGTCCATGAATGGTTCAATAACATCCTACAGACCAGTCCATCCTATAAAGGTATCAACCAGGAACTGGGAATACATTTTAATTTAATGAAAGTAAGGGCTATTCAACAAAAAACAGTATTCCCGTACAGACATAATAATGTTGGCAGAGTGGCCCACATGCTGCCCCCATGGCAATGCCCTTCATTTTCTTGAAATAATGGCCTTCAAAATAAATGAAATTATTGGTCAGAACTATCTCCATGTGTTGGCTTAAAGTATTTATTTTGTCTTGCCCACAATCAGATGGTCTGATGAAAATTCGATAAACCAATCTAAACTGATTTGGTGCGAGATAGATGTGAACAAGTCTTTGACATCGATGGTGATAAACATGTCCAGTATAAATGCTTCAAGCTGGTTAACTTTAGTTAAGAAATCCCAAGAATCATGACACATATGGGGGATACTAGCCACCTTATCCTTAAGTGTTTGACCTATAAATCTAGCCATGAAACAAGGTTTAGAGTTGCCAGCATCCACGATTGGTCTTAAAGGTGGATCACTTAAATTTTTATAGATCTTAGGTACTCTTGACTATTGTTGCTAATTTTGGATGCTCCACATGACGAAATTTAAACTCTGTGGGCAAGATATGTCCTTGTGTTAACATGTCCTCAAGGAAATAACCAATTTTCCTAGATGAAACGTTGATTTCATGGAAAGATTTATAGGTCATGCACTTAAGGATAAGGTAGTTTTAAAATGTTTTCATGTATTTTTAACTAGCTATTGGATATAATATTTGATCACATAGTTATTTCTGTATCTGAAGAAGGCTGGGCATACTGGATGAAAGCGCTTAATGTTTATTATTTTTTTAATCTAAATTTTTTAAGTTTAATTTTGTTTGTGAATAAATCATTTGTTTTTAGTATTCACCTCTGGTTTATATCTGTATCTTTGGTTCCAGGCAACCTCTGTGTTTTCATACGCCACTAGCTACCCAAAAGTGGTGGCTCTGTCTTTCATTGAAACAGAGAAGATAGCAAATGCCTTACTAGGCATTTTTGGCAGGATAGGGTTTCCTAGGAAAATACTGACAGATAGAAGTTCCAACTTTGTGTCAGACTTGCTGACATGCTTGTGGAAATGCTGTGGGAAAAATCACCTAAAGACTAACCCCTGGCATCCACAGACAACTGGTCTGGTGGAGAGGTTCAACAAAGCACTGAATACCATGTTAAGGATATTTGCAGACCAGTTCAAGAAAGTGGGGCAAGTACCTACCCTGTCTTCTCTTTGCATATATGGAGGTACCCAAGGAATCTACAGGATTTTCATCCTTTGCGTTACTGTATGGTCACAGGATAAGGGGAGCCCCTGGATTTATTTGTGATGAGTGTGATTCCTACAAGGAGTCTGTTGTGGAATATGTCCTAAACCTCAGGAATAGGCTTTGGGAGCTCATGGGGCTGGCTCAGTAGCACCTGGCACAGGCACAACAGCAGCAAAAGGTCAGGTATGACAACACAGTCAGAGCCAGAGAGTATTCTGTAGGGCAACAGGTGATGGCCCGTATTCCTGTAAGACACAACAAGCTGCAGGCAGCCTGGGAAGGCCCCTTCACCATTGTTCAAAAGGTGAGTGATGTCAACTACATGATAAAGTTGCCAGGCAGGAGGCCAAAGCACAAACTCTACCATGTAAACATGATCAATCCCTATCATGACAGAGGAGCCCTGGTACTTAGTATGTGTAGTGAGTGGTAGGAGGAGATAGAAGGGGATCTAGAAGTAAATCTCCTTGTTGATGCTCAATCTGACACCTCAGTAGATGAGGCAGCCCTTTCCCCTGAAATGACCTGTAGCCAGGTTCAGGAAATACCAGCAGTATTCTAGATATTTGAGAATATGTTTACTGTTCCGCCAGGGCATACCGACTTGGTGGAGGACCATGCAGACACAGGACCCCAGTGAACAGTTAAACAATCTTGAGCTAGAGTACCTGAATGAGTTAGGCAAACTCTGAAAGTAGAAGTGAAAGGATATGTTGGAACTGGGAGTAATCTAAGAGTCCAGCAGTCCCTGGGCCTTACCAGTGGTGCTGGTATCCAAGACAGATGGCATCACCCACTTCTGTGTGGATTACAGGAAACTGAATGGCCAAACAAAATCAGATGCTTACACAATACCCAGGACAGATGAAGCCTCAGAGAAGTTGGGTGGGGCTAAGTATCTCACTACTATTAACCTTCATCAAGGGTTACTGACACCTGCAGCCAGGGAGAGATCAGTGTTTGTGACTGCATTTGGTTTGTATGAGTTTACAAAAATGTCTTTTGGTATGAAAACTGCCCCAGTAACTTTCTAGAGGCTGGTAGGTCACATACGAACAGAAGCAGGAGACTATTCCATTGCTTATTTGGATAATAATGCCATCTACAGCTGGTCCTGGGCAGAACATGTGCAGCACATCAAGGAATTGTTGGGCAGATGGCAAAGGGCAGGGCTGACTATCAAGTCTAACAAGTGTCAGGTGAGTATGGCAGAGATATCTTATCAGGGTCAGAGTAGTTGTTGGAAAAATCAGACCAGAACCTGCCAAGGTTGTGGCTGTTCAGGTATGGCTTACCCCTACTGCCAGAAAACAGATACGAGCCACATTTCTTAAGGGATACCTCCAGAAAACTCCCTCGAGGTTCTTAAACAGGGGAAAAAAAGTGAAGCCAGAGGTGACGCCAGGCTAAAAGTGAACGTTTGCAAAATGGTCTTATGCTAGAATGAAGCAAGCAAAATGTATTTCTCTTTGTATGCTGTTTTTCTGTTCATTTCTAGCATGTTGATTTGTAATGTGTATGTTACCTGGTAAGCACTTTTGTTTGTCCAGATGTTAAAGGAAAGAGTAAGGGGCTAGTTCACAGACAGGAGGACACCTTCTCTTAAGATAACTGATGAGATTGAAACAGCATTGGAATGCAATGGTCACTGAAACTTTTTAAGACCCATGTGGGATACAATTAAAGAAGAACCAGATGTGAAAGTGTTGAGAGAAACTCTTAGCGTTGTGATAGCTATGGGGCTAGCTGGTTTATGACTAGTCTCCATTGCAACAATGAAGTCACACAATAACTTTGGCTATATAATTGCGACTTGATGTAAGAACAACTTATCTGTGAAAATTAGCTAGTCATTTTTAAAGTACAGTGCTCCTTGTAGCAGATAGCTAGGAAACTTAGATGGAGTTGGATTTGTCAGGATGCATTCTATGTTTATTGTACTTTAATCTTTTCTGTGTGCCAACCTATGTATATTTTACTTGGTATCTGTGCTATTTTCTTTATTATTTAAGTAAATGCCATTTTAATTAACTTTAAGCAATTGTGGCTGGTATTTATTTATTACAACATTATTTATGCACTGCTGCTTAATTGGGAAGAAGGTAACTATTTACTCTGAGGGATAAACTGTAAGGGTCATGTCTTCGAGAGTGCTTTGGTTGACTACCTATAAAAGAGATATCAAGCAGTAAAATCACAGCATATGCATAACTGGAAGTCTCTGACTTTTTTCAGAGTGGTGGCAGTACTACCAGGCACAGGAAGAAAGCTGTGTAGAGTTGGAGAATTCAACAGCCTTCCCTGGAATTGTGAGGATGTATGTGTAGGAGAAAAATAATACTTTGAGTGAAAGGCAGTTAAGTTGGATAGAGGGATGCTGGGAGGCACTGGTTCATGAAGAGAGTGGCGTGGCCCCTGTAAGTGAACAGTGTGCAACCTAATTTGGGTGTGAAGGTTGGAGGCCCAGACCCAGGACAGTAGCACAAAGTCACTCTATGTTCTTAGTACCAAGGTTGTGTTTTGTGAATTATTCATCGATATAGACCAGATAAACAGCATATACCTCACATGTAGTGGCATTTTTTGTCACAGGGTCATCACAGACACTATAAATTTTTCTTACATCTGCCAAATTATTATAAGTTTTGGTTAATTTGCATACTGGTCACTGCATCTGTATTTTGTATTGTATTTTGGGGACTCAGAATGTTAGTGTTATCTACATGTCATCTACATGGTGATGTTCATAGTCATCATAACCATGCAGCAGTAACACTAACTTTGCATAGCAACCCGTTACAGTTAATATCTACTACACTGAAAACACATTTATTCACAGACATTATTACAGCACCACTGCTATTAACTCTACACACCTGTCATGACATCATTGTAATAGTTCCTTTGAATGCTGATCATTTTAATTAGCCTATGCACCATTATTGTGTGCCCATGCATACTGCTTTCAATAAGGATATAAACAAGCATGGCTCCAGACTAATGATCATTTTAATTAGCCTATGCACCATTATTGTGTGCCCATGCATACTGCTTTCAATAAGGATATAAACAAGCATGGCTCCAGACTAATGATCATTTTAATTAGCCTAAGCACCATTATTGTGTGCCCACGCATACTGCTTTCAATAAGGATATAAACAAGCATGGCTCCAGACTAATGATCATTTTAATTAGCCTATGCACCATTATTGTGTGCCCATGCATACTGCTTTCAATAAGGATATAAACAAGCATGGCTCCAGACTAATGATCACTTTAATTAGCCTATGCACCATTATTGTGTGCCCATGCATACTGCTTTCAATAAGGATATAAACAAGCATGGCTCCAGACTAATGATCATTTTAATTAGCCTAAGCACCATTATTGTGTGACCATGCATACTGCTTTCAATAAGGATATAAACAAGCATGGCTCCAGACTAATGATCATTTTAATTAGCCTATGCACCATTATTGTGTGCCCATGCATACTGCTTTCAATAAGGATATAAACAAGCATGGCTCCAGACTAATGATCATTTTAATTAGCCTAAGCACCATTATTGTGTGCCCATGCATACTGCTTTCAATAAGGATATAAACAAGCATGGCTCCAGACTAATGATCATTTTAATTAGCCTATGCACCATTATTGTGTGCCCATGCATACTGCTTTCAATAAGGATATAAACAAGCATGGCTCCAGACTAATGATCATTTTAATTAGCCTAAGCACCATTATTGTGTGCCCACGCATACTGCTTTCAATAAGGATATAAACAAGCATGGCTCCAGACTAATGATCATTTTAATTGGCCTATGCACCATTATTGTGTGCCCATGCATACTGCTTTCAATAAGGATATAAACAAGCATGGCTCCAGACTAATGATCATTTTAATTGGCCTATGCACCATTATTGTGTGCCCATGCATACTGCTTTCAATAAGGATATAAACAAGCATGGCTCCAGACTAATGTGGCATTAATATTTTTCCACAATGTGAATCAAGCAAATCACGTTGCAGGCTACTAGTACCCCATCATTTGCATTCACTGCTTTGTGCAATTACATTGTGACAATGTGGTTAGCTCTCTCATGAATTATATGAATAATGTTCATCTGTGCAGTAATCATAACAGCTGTGTCACATAAAGCAATGTGATGCACATTTACTGGTCAGCTCTATTGCATGACACCACAAATTTATTAGTGTGGTAGAAAAAAAAAAAGCTTTGATCTTATCTAGATATTTGTGGAATGGAATTGTTACTTGTACTTATCTTTGTTATAAGCTCTATCAGAAATTTTAGTCTATTTCTATACTGATTGCTACATCTCCAGAATGTTAAGCAAAGAGTTTTACCTGCATTGCTGTCATCCACTCCTTTGTGGAACAGCAATGAGACATTGATCTTCTTTGTAATGAAAAATGAATAAAAAGAACTCATGATTTGCACTCTTTATATAACATCTTTTGCACCCTGTATAAAACATCTGCACCATGTGAAGTAATATGATGCACATTGATGGGTCTATATTAGTCCGCCAAATTTTTTTCAGTAAACACCTAATCATCAACCTCTATGTAGTAAAAATCACCTCCGCTGAATTTATCAAGGGCAAAGTAGTTGGCCAACTACACAACTGTGCTCATTTCTCCGCTGTAGTGCAATCTCGGAGTTGGTATATATCATTAAGGGTGTGGGGGCACAGCTCCCCCCCCCAAGATGTGTGGGTTCGATTTAGTCTGTTTTTGTACTGCGGGAAAGTTATTTCCTTGCCCTTAGTAAATTCAGCAAATCGTGGAAGCGATTTTTGCTGAATAAGAGTTGATGACTAGGTGTTCACTGCAAAAAACTTTTGGCGAACTAATATAGACCCTACACTGATTACTCAGCTTCACTGTATGTTACTACCAACCCAATTAACTTGGCACATATTCCTTCCAGTTCATGTGCAATAATTGCATTTGTATGTCTCAGGGGATCTACTAGAAGGTTTGTTCTGTTTCTATGCTGCTTGTCACAGCTCTACCACATGCAGCAATGTACTGTGATTGTGCATCCATGCAAATCAACACAAAGAAGAAGCATTTACAACATCTAACATGACTGTGTTTTTGTAAGGGTATATTTGTATATCCATGCATATATGTATGTGTGTGTGTAAAAATCTGTGCTTTTATGACAATATCATATTATATGAGGAGGTTATAGTGTCCAATGACCAACTTTGCGATACTGCAGAGCTGTTTGAAGTGCATTTTGTCAACAGTGGGCACTGTAAGGGGGTTCTCACTGTCAAGCAAGGTATTGGGACCTGAAAGCTGATTAGATTAGGAGATTGCAGGATGTTCAGTCCCCTTCATGGGGCGGGGACTTTCTTAATAGTTTGTTTTCCAACCCTGCATTTTTTGTAGTAAGGAATCATTGGACCTTTTCTAGTTGTTTCCAGCTGCTTGTTTGAAGCTTGCAAATGGTATATTTTGTTCAGTAGTGGAACAGCTCAGCCTGCTATAAAGTGTTAATATGATCTCTCAGGAAGTGACTAAACATTCATTTTAGAATTAAATTAAATAAAGAATATACTTCACTGATATTGCTTAAAGCTGAAACTGCTTTCTAGTAAGATGTCTGATTATTTTTGTTATATTTTGGACCATTTATTTTGGAATTATAATCAGCACTGTTTGCCAAGACTTTTGATGCTTAAATTTCTCACATTAAAAGTGTGGTCATCACTGTATACCTCATGTGTATGTTTGTAGACAGTCTAGGAGACATAAGCATGTTTTATTGAAGTAACTCTATTACCTAGTGTGTGTAGCCTTTGACATATTGTGTTACCTAGCACCCATTTACCACATTTACCTCTGAGAAGAATAGTCCGAATTAGTGGCCAAAGTACAGAATCCTGTGGAACACCACTGGTAACTCTTAGTGGAACTGATCGGTAACCCTTTCTTCTCCAACTCTTTATGCTCTTTTGCTTAACCAGTGTTTTACCATTAAATTGTAAGTACAGATAAACTGACATTTACTGCTTTAAATTGTTCAGTTAATCTTTTCATGTGAAATAGTGCTGAATGCCATAGTTAGGTCATAATATGCTGCATACACTGATGGCCCTATATCACATGTTCTGTTAAGAATGATACAAGATTCAAATAGCAAGATTTAATTTATTTTAGTAGCACAGAGATATGAACATTTGACTAAACACTGTACAATTTATTTGTGATAAGTACCCTTGATGACAGAGGGACTGGCTGGGGTGGTTGGCCTGCTTACTCATCTTGGGGGGGGGGGGTGGGAGGTGGTCTGGTCTGCTATAGCACACTAAGATACCCTACCTACAAGTAGGTCAACTTAAGGGACTTTTTGCAAGAAGTATGTTGTACTCTGGCCAAAATCTGTATATATGCATGGTAGTATGCATTTGTCAAATGGTCAGCATTGTAAGATATGTGTCAAATGCCGGGTGGGGGGTACAGTATGATTCGACTAGGAAAATCATGATGGCTGCATGAATGACAGACTCTGCTGCAACCTCTTGCTCTTGGGGAATTGTTGAGCTTGCTGATCCATGGAAGGGAGCTTATGGCTGTCAGGCAGTGAGGAAAACAAAGAGATAGGAAGGAAAAATGCCTTTTAACAATTCAATACCATTTAATACTTAACAAATACTGGCCCTCATTCTCATTTAGTAATAAGCTCCATTGTGCCTCTCATCATAATTTTACACAGAATACTATTCAGACTGACAGGGCAAAAATTAATTCTAATGTGACCGCTCTACACAATTTTTCTAAACTGGTACTGCTCCATTATGTTGGTATAGGTACGGGATTTGTCCTAAATGGTTTATATGTCAAATATAATATGGTCTGATATAACCCCCCCCCTCCCACTTGTTTATAAACTGCTGAACTGTTGTCATTATAACCTATTGCAAATGATCAGAGATATCTCAAAGTTTATTTAATATTTATTTAACACAGCTGATACAGATTTCATGATTTCCTAGATTCTGGATAAGAAAGCACCAGGTGTGTTGTCTGACTCCATGGAAATGGGATTTTTAATTTTATTCGTATTTTTGGTAGAATTTTAAGTTTGTAAATGCAGAAGATATATATTCTCTTGTCCATATAGCATTCTGAAATATGTCTTTGCTTATGGTGAAGTTTGCAAAAATTCTAAGTACATTTTTGTGTGCTGTAACTAGGAGATCAGTTTGATGTATATAAATAAACTTGTTGCATTCATAATATTTTACATTTCAAATTTTCAACCACATTATTTTTAAGCATTATACACAGTAACATACTGTATAGTCTAATATTTGAATGTGTCCCTGACACTGGCATATGTCATAAAACATGCTCAGAATGATACCGCAGTACAAGCAGAAAATGATCAACTTCAACAATTGGCAAACTTTCTGGTGTCATTCTAAGGGGATCCAGTATCTGTCTGCTTGGGATGACATGACTGACAGACCTTGATGCTTTGTCAGAGATGGCCTGCATCTGTCACCCCCTGGGTTTACGGGTACTGGCAAAGGCTGTTGTCATCCCTATAGTGCCTTTTTTAGGTGATGTTCCAAAGACCAAATTACCACCATAACAGCTATAAGTAAATAAAATCTGAGGGGCATGCTGCTCAATGCTAGAAGTCTAAGTCTCAAGATGCACTTGCTTGAAGCACTCCTCAAAATGGAGAACATCGACATTTGTGCTGTAACAGAGACCTGGTTTAAAGCAGCAGAAAGCACCCCTGGCACTACCAGGCTATACCTCATTCCACACCTTTCGGCCCCAGAACATGGACCGAAGCTCCAAAGGTGGTGGTGTCTCCAAATTCATAAAGGATATGCACACCTCCAGACTAGTAGCCCAGCTTAACGCATCTGAGATACTAAAGGTACAACTAACATTGGGTAAGATGGCGATTCAAGTCATAGTCTGCTATAGGTCCCCAACCATGTCCCAAGACTCTCACTCCACATTCCTAAGCATCCTGGAAACTATTATGGTCCAACCCAACACTCTCATACTAGGTGACTTTAACTACCCCTCCATCAACTGGGAAAACTACTCAAGCAAAATCTGAGGGTAATGCTACTCAATGCTAGAAGTCTAAACCTCAAAATGCACTCACTCGAGGCACTCCTTAAAATGGAGAACCTCGACATCTGTGCAGTGAAAGAGACCCGGTTCAAAGCACCAGAGAGCACCCCTGTTTTACCAGGCTATAATTCATAACTCAGAACGAAGCACTAAAGGTGGAGGCGTGTCCATATTCATTAAGGATATCCACACCTCCAGGCTAGTTGCACAGCATAATGCATCCGAGATTATCCAAGTGCAACTAACTCTGGACAAGACCGCAATCCAAATTGTAGCTTGCTACAGACCTCCCACCATGCACCAGGATTCCCACTCCTCATTTCTTGATACACTGGAAAGTATTAGGGTACAACCCAACACCCTAATAATGGGTGATTTCAACTACCCCACCATTAACTGGGAAAACTACTCATGCACCAACTCTTTTGCTCAACGTTTTCTGGAATTCTTAAATACCAACGCCTTGGATCAACTTATTTACACCCCAACCAGGGGCAGCAATATCCTTGACCTGGTCATGATCAACATGGCAACTGGTGTTCCACACCAGGCCAATTCCTCGTTGGTCAGATCCAACCACAAGCTAATCACCCTAGACATCCACATCCCGCCCCCTCCCCCAATTAGGGAAACCACCATAAAAAACTTCTCCAAAGCCATCTTCACACTTCTTAAGACAGAAGTGGCAAACTTCATGACACCCACGCAGACGAACAATAGAGGAAAGACTGCTGAATCCTGCACAAATGCACTTTATAAGCACTTACACAAGTGCATGGATCATGCTATCCCTAATAGAACCAAGATGCTATCCTCCAAAAAAAGGAAGCCAATCTGGTGGTCCTCTGCCATAAACAAACTCTACAACAGAAGAAAGAAACTGTTGCAAAAAGGAGTAAAATCCCATGACTGGAGGAACTCCCTGGTCAACCTCAGTAAGAAGCTGAGATCCCTCATAAAATCCTCCAAAGCTAGTTGCAAAAACAAAATTGCCACTGACTCTAAAGACAACCACAAAGCATTCTATAGCTATATCAAGAATCTCAATGGCAACACTCGGATCTACTCCGAGTTACATCACAATGGCACTAAATATACAGAACCAACTGATATTGCAAACATCCTGGCAGATAGGTTCAGTGTTAACTTTACCCACCTCTCACCCCCTAGAGGGCTCATCTCTATACCGGAAGAATGTAAAGTTCCTGTAATTACAACTGCACAGGTAAAAAGCACACTCTCCAAAGCCAAGAACACAACATCCATGGGACCTGAAAATATCCCAGGCTGTGTTCTACATGAATTACAGCATGAACTGGCACCCTACCCAAGTACCATGTTCAATCATAGCCTCACCTCAGGCTTTGTGCCCACTGAATGGCGCACCATGACTGTTATCCCACTACACAAAGGGGGAGCCACGACGGACCCCGGGAACTACCGCCCCATTAGCCTGACGAGTCTGGTCTGCAAGTCCATGGAACATATGATCATGGAACTCATAAACAAAGACATTGGTAATCTCCAAACTCTGGACCCTACCCAGTTCGGGTTTGTAAAAGGCAGATCATGTCTCCTAAACCTGATTGACTTCTTTGAAGCAGTCACCAAAGCCATAGATGAGGGTAAGGTGGTTCACACAGCTTATTTAGATCTCACCAAGGCTTTCAACACCATCCACCACTCTGGAATTATAGATAAGCTCACTAAACTAGGTATAAATCCCTGTGTCACAAGATGGGTTGCCAATTGGCTCACAGGCAGAACCCACACTGTGAAAGTAGCAGACTCCAAATCCGACTTCAGACCAGTGACAAGTGGAGTACCACAGGGTTCAGTCCTGGGTCCTCTCCTGTTTGGTATCTACTTCTCTGAAGTACAGGCTAACACAGAAGGTCTTTGGCTAACAAAGTTTGCAGATAACTGCAAACTAGGAACTATAATCAAAACTCCTAACGATGTGGACATACTACAAAAGGGCCTCACTGAGACAGATGCCTGGTGTCAAAGCCATGGCCTGAAGCTCAATGCCAAAAAGTGTATTGTCATCCCCTTTGGTAAAAATTCTGTACCCATGAACTACCACATAAGTGGTAGTCTACTTAACACCGAAAGTGTGATAAGAGATCTTGGGACACAGGTGGACAGTAGTCTCTCCTTTGATAATCGCATCGCCACAGTGGTCAGGAAATCCTTCTACATGGCTCACCTCATCACAAAAGGTTTCTCATCCAGAAAAAGAGGTCATTGTTCCCCTCTACTCATCACTCATTAGACCCACTATAGAGTACAACACCCCTTTTGGTATGTACCTCACAAGACATCTACAACTGGAAAGGCCACAGATATACCTCACAAAGAGGATTACTGGCCTCAAACAGATGCCCTATGCAGACCATCTCAAAAAACTCCAGCTTTAGTCTGCCACATATCGCCTACTCAGAGGCGATCTCTGCCTAACAAAGCTATGTTAAACCCAGAGCTGTTGGACATGCTCCACTTAAATAAATCCCAATCCCTCCAAGCTACATGCTCTAGGGACCTTGTCACCACAATAAACAGAACATGCTAGAGGGATACATTCCTGTCCCAGAGACTTCCCATACTCTGGAACAGACTACCTATCTATGTCAAACAGAGCTCCTCATTAGCACTCCAAGAAAAATCTTGATGATTGGATGGGAAATAGGAAATTCACCCCAGGGATCACTTCTGTGGCTCTGCTTGACAGGAGCACAGGAAAATAATTTTCTTGGGTGGCATAAGCCAGGATACCTTTTTGGCTAGGCTTATATAAGCCCTAGGGCTAATAGCCTAGTACCTACCTATGAACCTATGCACCAATACACTGGCCCAGTGTTTCCTGGAATTCATCAATTCCAGTGCCCTGGACAAGCTCATTCTTACCCCCACTTGAGGAAGCAACATCCTTGACCTGGTTATTGCTAACATGAGCAACCATTGCTCTACACCTACAGTCAATTTTTCCCTGGTTAGATCAGACCACAAACTAATCACCATGGAAATCCACATCTCGTCCACACCCCCCACAAAGGTAACAACCATGAAAAACCTCTCCAAAGCTGACTTTGGGCTCCTAAAAATAGAGGTGGCTAACTTCACAGCACCTATGCCAATGGAAAATAGATAATCCACGAAAAACACTCAATTGGCACACTGGTCTCAATAAAGGCCATTTTCCACAGCAAAAAAGTCCAAATAAAATATTATTTATTAACAGCAACTTGGTATCCACATATTGAGAGCTTTCTTTCCATTCAGGGAACTTCATTGGAATATCAAACCCAAGTTACATACATTTAAATGGTACCAGTCATAAAACACTAATTGATTGGCTAACACAATTAAAGTAAAAGCATCATAAATAACCATAGCACTGTAAATGTGGTCTACTCTCATATACAATTATGTAAAAAAATCTAAATTTAAGTATATGTATAAATGTATATGTACACCCATACTCAAAAATAACCTTGCATATCTGTGTAAAATAATATTAATCTGAAAGAGTTATATAAAAATATTAATTCAAGGTTCTTTTCTTTAGAGCAGGGATGATGGAATAATGCTCATTCAACCCAGGGGGAGAACATGCCTCCATGTTTAGCTGCCACATAAGCTCCTTATACTCAAGGGTGGTTAGCCAATCACCACCCCTTTCAGATTTTTATTTACCTGTTCCAAGACCCAGAACTTGAACCTATATCTGGAGCACATTAAGGTATGCATAAATAAGGCATTAGTTTCTTTCCTCCTACTGACATCATAGGTATGTTCGTAAATTCTCTGCTTGAGTTTCCTTTCCATTTTACCTACGTAGTATGCCAAACAGGAGGTACAAAATGCCAAATAAACCACCCATCTAAAGTTACAATTATAGTAACCCCTAGCTTTTAATTTGCCCACTGAATTCCAATAACACAGCTCATTCATATCTGCTATAAATGGGCATTGGGGGCACATCCCACACAAGGTGGGTACCAGTCTTTCCTTCCGTAACAGGGATATTCCTAGCCCCTTCAAAATATTTTTTTCAGATTGTAACTCCTCCTCAGACTGAATTTCAAATTCCTGGAGAATAATTCTAGTATGTTAGGCATCCTGGAAAACATCTCCCAGTATCTCAAAACAATTTCCTTCATCTGAGGTGTATCTCTGTGATAATTAATAACAAAAAAGGTTTCCCTGTAACCACCATTCACCTGGTTAGATTCCTGAGCCACATTTGAAAAGATTCTAGATGTTACACTCATTTTGGGCACCAGTTACATTAGTTCCGGTACCCCGTCCATCTTCTACAGATAAAATGGGAGAATATTTTGTACCTCATCCATTCAGGATATCATCTTTGGGTTTACTATCATTATTTCGACTCACACTAGGTCGACTGCACTATGTTCAACAACGGAAAGTCAAACACAGCAATATTGAACTTTAAAAGCAAGCCTAGGAATGGGTTTTAACATGGGTTGAGATAGGGGTTCACTGCTATTGTCGAACTAGAAACCTCACCCCTATCTCGACCCATGTTAAAACCCATTCCTAGGCTTGCTTTTAAAGTTTGAGATTGCTGTGTTCGACTTTCTGTTGTCAAACATAGTGCGGTCGACCAAGTGTGAGTCAATGATGATAGCAAACCCATCCTTGATGGTCATGACCAGATTCTTGTGGTATCTCCTTTTGACAAACAATCTACCTATATAACTTAATTCTTGCATCAAATCTACCCTCATGGAGGTCATATATGCTGCCCTGACCATCTGTGCTGTAATAATATTCCATATTCCAGTGGAAAATAGATGCATGACTGCTGAATCATGCATCAATGCAATGTATAAACACATTGCATAAATGCATGGAACTGGCCATACCCAACAGAACCAAGATGCTCTCCTTCAAAAAAAAGAAGCTAATCCGGCGGTCCCCTGCCATTAATAAATCCTACAACAGAAGGAAGAAACTGTTGCAGGAAAAAGGTGAAGTCCCAAGACTGGAAAAACTCCCGTATTAGCCTCAACAAAAAGTCGAGAGCCCTTAGCAAAACCTCTAAAGCCAGCTATGAAGGCAGAACTGTGGCAGACTCTACAACCAACCACAAAGCCTTCTATAGTTATATCAAGAATCTCCACGGCAATACTCAGATTTGCTCTGAGTTACTGCACAATGGTACCTCCTAAACTGAGCTAACAGATATTGCCAAAATTCTGGCTGACAGATTCAATGCCAAGTTTACAGCCCCCCCCAAAAGACTGATAACAATACCGGAAGAATGCCAGGCACCCAGCATTACTGCAGGACAGGTTAAAGCTGCATTGTCCAAGGCCAAGAATACAGCTTCCATGGGACCAAATAATATCCCTGGCTGTGTTCTACATGAACTACAAAGTGAACTGGCACCACATCTGTGTGCCCTGTTCACTCACAGCCTTACCTCAGGCTTTGTCCCTACCGAATGGTGCACTGCTACAGTCATCCCTCTCGATAAAGGTGGAGTGACTACAGACCCTGGGAATTATCACCCCATTAGCCTGAGTCTGATATGTAAGGCTATGGAGTGCATCATGGACCTAATTAACAAGGATATAAAGACTCTCCTAACTTTAGATCCCATGCAATTTGGTTTTGTGAAAGGCAGATCATGCCTGCTCAACCTGGTTGACTTCTTTGAGTCAGGCACCAGAGGTGTGGATGAGGGTAAGTTTGTTCATACAGCCTACCTCAAACTGGCCAAGGCCTTTGATATCATTCCTCACTCAGGAATTATTGATAAACTCACCAAACTAGGCATCAACCCTTATATCATTAGATGGGTTGCAAACTGGCTCACGGATAGAACCCACAGCGTGAAAGTAACGGACTCCAAGTCAGACTGCTGACCAGTCATGAATGGAGTCCCACAGGGATCGGTCCTGGATCCTCTACTGTTTGGCATCTACTTGTCAGAAGTCCAGGCCAACACGGAGGGACTCTGGCTGACCAAGTTTGCAGATGACTGCATGCTGGGAGCCATTAACTCCCCAAGTGATGAAAACATCCTACAGAAAGGCCTCACCAAGACCAATGATTGGTGTCAAAACCATGGCCTTAAGCTTAATGCCAAAAAATGCATAGTCATCCCTTTTGGGAAAAAACTCAGTTTCCACTAATTACCACATTGATGGGATCCCACTGAACACTTAAGGCGTTATACGAGATCTGGGAACACAGGTTGACAGCAACCTCTCCTTCGACCACCACATTGCCATTGTGGTCAGAAAGTCCTTCTATGTGGCACATCTCATTACCAATGGTTTTGCATCCAGGAAGAAAGAGGTCATCATCTCTCTCTACTCTACCCTCATTAGACCAATCATAGAGTATAATGCCCCATTTGGCATGTACCTCACTAGACACCTGCAACAGTTGGAGAGGCCACAGAAGTACCTCATGAAGAGTATCCTAGGCCTTAAATACATGTCCTACACAGACAGACTAAAAAAACTCCAGTTATTCCCTGTCTCATATCGTCTACTAAGAGGCGATCTCTGCTCGACTTACAAAGCCATGTCTGACCTAGCTCTGTTAGAAATGCTACATCTAAAGAAATCCCAATCCCCTCCTCACCACACACTCCAGAGACCTCAACCTCATTACTACAATCAACAGAACATGCTGGAGGGACAGATTCATAACCCAGAGACTGCCCATGCTCTGGAATAGACTTCTCATACATGTCAGGCAGAGCACCTCAATGGCCCTCTTCAACAGAAATCTTGATGAGTGGATGGGAAATAGAAACTTTACCCCGGGGATCACTGCAGTGCCTCTACTTGATAGAGGCACTGGGAACTAACTTCGGGCGGCACGCTGCCAGGGCACTTCTATGGGCTAGGCTTATAATGGCTCCAGGGCCATTAGCCTAGTACACACCTATGAACCTATAACTGCCAGAATGTACTATAAAGTAGAGAGAGAGCATACAACATAATTAAATACTATCATGGTCGATTATGCAACCCAGTGACTGCCTTCCCTTCCCTTAGGTTCTTATTACTCAATTGTAACCTACATACATATTGTGCAGAACTTTGTGTCTACCTCCCCTTGCCTTCCAGATACTGAATACACCTTCAGGTTTACAAATGTAAGTATGTATACATCGGCATACACCATAGGCTCCACATAGATCATATTTATTACTTTTTTTATGATTCAGAAAATAGATGGCAGTCCTGTGCGAGTCACAGGGAGTTAATGCACTTTTATAGAGCACACAGTGCTTTAGTATATTATTTGATCATATGCTAACTCTACACACAATTGTTGTCAGTGATTATGAATCCTGGCCTAAATTATTAAAGAAAATATTATTACTTTCAACCATTAATATCAAGATGAATTCACAGTTACGTCTGCAGTATTTGAGAAGTAGGAAATGTCTGTATTTTTTTACTAATGTCTTATATTTTATAACTAGGGTTAGAGTACCTTTTAAAGCTCTTTTCTATTTTGTACATCACACTCATTTTCAAGTTTAATAATGCTCTGTTGACATTACATGTCTGTTTATGTCTTATATGTATTTTTACATTAGCAATGTCTTAGAAATAATTAACTGTATCCATGGCAGATAAGTTTGGGTCACTGAAGAGAGTAACTCAGTCTGATTACATAAGCACTCCTTTTACTGCATCATAGTTTCCACTTTTGAAGGCTGATATATTTTTATCTGACTTTGACTTTACTCTTAGAATAGGGAAGAATATGGCTGAGTATGAAAGATCCTAAGTATACACTTATGATAACTTTTGCACTAACACCTGCACTTGAATTTCATACCATCTATCTCAATCTTTTAAATAACATGGCCATTTTGATATATGGACATATTTAATCCATGCTGAGAAAGTCTATTTTTTTTTTTTTGGGGGGGGGGGGTTAAAATCCTAAAGATGGAATAACCTGTAGTCCTGGGTTTGATTCCCTCAGACACAATTTGCCTACAGCCTGAGACTGTACAAATTACTTAGACAGTGCTCTCAGGCCTCCATTACAAATGTGCCATCATCCAGTTGGACAAACAGTTAACAAAACAAACAATATAGCATACAAATAAATAAACACATGAGTAAAAGTCAAAAGGCACAGCTGCAGCTTCAAGTTTTTGCCACCAATTTTATTTAGGATTATTTCTCCTTTCACTAGTGCATTGCCTCTTTTCAGCTTCGACACTTTCTTCACTGAATAAAAGTTACGGCACCTTTGAGTAATATAGTGATCAGACTCGTACACTGCTTGGATGACACCCCCAGCAGCTACCTTACTCCCAACCCCCTTCTCCCTCTCTCCCCTTACCCCAACTCAAATATCTAAAATATTTGACCTACTAATCATATTTCCCCTGGGGCAACATACATATTGTAAGTAACTCCCTAGTCTAATTGACTTGTAAATACCTACTTATTACTGTTTTAGACTTAACATCTATGTTAGCAATGATAGTGACTATATATTTGTAAACTTTACTAATTGTGATACAAATTCTGTTTTTTCAAATGTACTAACATATAATTTTGCTTCATGTACTCTTCTTGTACTTTAATAACCTGTTGTTTAATATACTGTATCAATGGAGCCTTTCTCCCCAGGACTCCATTGAAAATGGGCTCCTTCAATGGACCATCCTGGCAAGCAAACGTCAAATAAATAAATAAATAAAATGAATGACAAAATGGGGAAAAAAATAGCCTGTCTAGTCTCCCGTCATCTTTCTCGCTCTTTTTTCATCTGCACCATGGCATTCTGAATGTCCCACTCTCATAGTCTGTTCCATCGATCCACATTTCTCTTTTTCAGGAAATACTTTTGCAAATCCACGGATACCTTGGTTTCTACAATTTGCTTCTTATGTCTACTCACCCCCCCCCCACCTCCAAAAGGCTTCCTTCCATGGTGAACCTTCATATCCTGTTTACATGTTCCTGAACTTTTCTTTCAGTTTCAGTCTCAGAGCTGATATTGTTCCTAAGACTGTTGTAAATAAAGTGCAGTATTTTGCATTTATCTCTAACTGAACCTCAAACTCCATCTTTCTACAAAGCTGCTCTGCCTTTCCAAATATTTTCTTACTATCTTCTGAATATCCCCTAATTCTGGATATATTGTTGTGACAAAAGGTAAACCTTTGAGGTGTCCTTGTACTGCTCCCTTTTGCAACAGTAAGCTCTAACATTTGGGAGATGGGCGCTGAACATTTACAAATGGTAGTCAGTCCAGTGGATCTAATCTATGAAGGCTGCTGCTTCTAGTAGCCTACAAGCTAGTGACAATGGAATTCAGTGAAAATATAGATGTTAGTGGGACAGTATTCTTTATTTGTATGTTTTGTTAATTCAACAAGAACTACTTGATAAAAGATGATCTTTCCAAGGGTGAAGCAAGAATACTAACAAAATTTAATTATTTGCTCAGAAGTGCATAATGTGTCTGTCAAGGCTGCAGAACTCAGATTCCGATGAACAACTTACAGAGCCAATATAGCTTCATTCTACACTACTTAACCTATACTATCATTTAATGTAGAGTTTTTCATAAGGAACTGTCTGTGGTACTTCCCAAGTCTGTTTATACGATCTTGTTAATAAACCTGAATGTGACTTCTGTGATGAAAGTGGCACGATCCCCCAACATTATACCTGCTCTGACCAAACTAGAATAGGATACAGAACAATAATCATGATTACCTTCTAGTGAGATATCCCATAATGTTCTTATGGGTCCTCTGATAGTGTACCTCATTTCCTCTGCAGCAATTATGACTTTTAAACTTGTCTTTGAGCCATAGTGGTGGTCTCAGAGTCAGCCTCACCATACCTCATGTAGTGCATAGCTCAGCTCCAGGATGTATAACTAGTTTCTCTAACAGCTCTGTAGACAAGGAAGGATGGGAGTCCCTGGGCAGGAAAGCAGTTTTCTCGAAGTGTTCATGTGCCACCTGTGGCCTGACTGGCAAATTGTTTGTCCAGCAGATTTGTTTTGACTGCTTTGAAAATCATCACAGATTCATAGTGAAAGCTTTTTTAAAACAATATTATATTTCTCATTGTGAATGCCTCTCCCTTGCTGCACCACTTTATTCATGTGTGCGAACCCTAGCTTTGCACCTGCCCCTTACCCCTACCACATGCATTATCTTACAAAAACAATTCCCTAAAAGTAACACTGTTTTTGACAGTCAAATACACTTCCTATACATAACACATGTGCACTATACCTATCCCTTTAATGAGTCTTCACTCTAACCCTAACCTGAAAACACCTTCTCACACACACACACACACACACACACATTTATACAAACCAGGGCTGGCCTTATGTATAGGTCAGCTAGGCAACTGGCTAGGTCATCATATCTGGAAGTGTGCTCTTTTTGATTTTTTATTAGAAAAATGAAGTATGTAGTTTCTTTGCTCTAACAAAATAAATAAAAATATAAAATGTGGTGACCTGCTTCTACAAAACACACCCACCTCACAGCCTGACAGTCACCTCAAGTGAATGAGGCAACGTTCATTAGACTTGTGTTGCAAAGTTTCTGTGACCTCACAATACTCGTATGGTAGGCTCAAAGCCATTACACTGACGAGAGAGAGGGCTAGGATCAATATGATTTTTTTTTTTTAATTAAAGCTATAGAATGTTCTTACAAAAATAACATTCTAAAAATAATGTAGCTTTACTGCTTGGTTGTCCCGAAGTTGTGAAGGACATACTGTTGAATTCTCGACATTTGATAGGAATGGTGTGAGACAGAGGCAGTGAGTATTAATTATTATTAATTATTATTCATGATGCTGGCATTGATTAACCAGATATTTTCTGGCAATATTTATGGCTTTGAAAAGTGTTTGCAGCAACTTGGAATAGTGTAATATGCAGCAACTTGTCTGTGTTGACAGGGCTGGCAAAGGTGAAACTTATTACAAGGCCAATAGATCTCACGACTATAACTGCTGGATGGGGATTGGGCATACATCTCTACTGTCACTGATTTAGCTCAATTTCTTTTCTCTCTTAATCCCTAGTAAAATTGGTAATTAATAGTATTAATACTTTAAAAAGTGTTCCTGATTACGTTTGGATTTGTCCCTTATTCTGGAGGTAAGAGATTGAGAGCTATGAGGTTGGGGATGGCTGGATGGTCATTTGCTCAGTTTATACACATTTCTCAAAAGGACCCAATACATACTGCCTAGATTTTCACAGCTTCTAGGGGGCTTGTGAGCCCTCCCACCACCACCAGACACACGCCCAAGGTTTTCAATAAAGGTTTAGTAGTGGCCTCTGCGCTGAATCCCACCTAGTCTGTGGGAAGCTGGGGATGATGCCATTATTTCTTCATGTTGAGACAGACTGTATGTTATTGTTACTTAGTTGGAGGACGAAGTCTACCAAAAATGTATGCATTGTTGATTACTGGCTCCTGCACTGACATTTTCATCTATAAAGTTCTTATAACAAATTGGGATTCACACTGAGTTCCTCTGGAAGGACTGAGCACAAAGTATTATGCCAAGAAAACTTTACTACCATTAGGCCTCATATCTACTTTGCAGGATGCCAAAAATATAACTCCATTGCGCATTATGCTGAAAAAAATAATCAGTGAAACTGTGCATACTAACTGGGTTAAAAGAGCATACATGTAATTTAAAGCAATGTGAGCAACACAGAATGTGAGAAGAAAGTAAAAACAAGGAACGCTCAGTATTTTCAGCTGCTGTCATCATACAACAGCTGGAGTTTCTCTGAAAACAATGAATGCAAGGCAGGAAACACTCTAATAATTATGGAAAACATAGTGGTCATAGTACTATGCATTTCAAAATTATGTCATATCCTGTAGCCATAGAGATTTAACTTTCTTATCTGTGGAGTTACAAAAGTTAAGCAAATGTCTTTGTTAATGAAATGACTATACACATTCACAGACGCATTGCTTAGGTGGCAGTGTGGGTACTGTAAACCTGTAGGCACAAGATTCATTCATTTTTTTTAGGTCTACGACATAAACAAATACAGGCTGGGTGTTTCCCTTAATTGTATCTAGTTTACTGCTTGCTACCCAGATTAATCCATCAATTTTGGGGGCATATGGGATTAATTTAGATGAATTTAGTTAATGCATTCAGAATTTTGAAGATTCAATCAGCTAGACCATTTAAATTTAAAATGTATACTGATGAAAATCTCCAGATCACAAGATATCAGAGCTGACTTGGCTAAACAGTTCTCATGGTCTGAAATGAATATGTACTTAATTTAAAAAAGCCAGTTTATCAAATGCTAGCTCTCATATAAATGTTCTAAATCAGCCATTGAAATTAACATTGGGATTTCTTGTGCTGAAGTGCCACCTAAAGGCTAAATACAATATTTGCTGAAGAAAATTATTCTGGAGGAACATTTTCTAACCTACAGATTTTAAATCAACGAGTGACTTGTTAATCTTTTTAATTTGCTCAAGGACAATCAATAAGAGAAAGTGAAAGACTGGTAAAAAAAAAAGTGATATTTTGAATTAATACATTTGGATTTCAAAGCAAATCATTGTTTCCCGTTATAGATAATTATAATTAAATATATTCCACACTGAAAAAATAACTTTTGGTAACAGTTTGAAAAATTATCTTTACTTCGCATTGTAAATATCTTACTCCAGACTATTATGAAAGAACGTGTATTAGCTGTCCTTTACAATAGCTTGCCCTCAGCACAGGTGAATATCGTCAGAAATTGTATTTATTTATTTATTTTACATTTGACTGGGAGAATCCAAGTGGATAAATGTCCATTTTCAGCGGAGGCCTGTGGAGAAAAGCTCCACAGTTTGTAAAAATACAAAGGCATATAAAGGCATGTATAAATATATAGTGTCAATTCACACATACAGAGACAAAGTACAAAACATAACATTTTAGAAGTGCACAGAGAAAGAAAATGTTTTGGCTTAATTGAATGTGGCTTAACTGCACGACTGAGTAACTGACAAAGATGTTTGTAGTACTTTGGGTATTTGGTTGTGCCATGCCTCTGAACCTATTTAATCAAGAGTTCTGAACAAAGAAATAGCACAGGACAAAAAACAAATTTTAAGTGTTTCTCTAATAAACTTAAATATTAATAGAACAATGGGTTTTGCATCAATAAAAAGTATGAAATGGCTGACTTTACTGACCAATTATAATCATCAGTGATTTAACAGAAAATCAAAATGTTATGATGGACATGGCAAAATATGAGGCAAAATTGAGAACACTTGAGAAGTATGTTTATTATCATAACTAGCCAACATAATTTGCACATGCAAATAATAAAAAGAGAGAAACATTAACTATTATATGGGTATTATATTATATTAAAAATGGTTCATAGGTATCATGCTATAGAACTAGCTGGTCCATATCCAAATAGTAGCATAGCTACTTTGTGAGTAGCAAGATCTATCAAAGACTGGAACAATGCCAGCTCTAAAGGAGGCCAAAAATAGGAAGAGCTTGTACTTCAGCAGACAGGTCATAGAATTAGGCTGAAAACAGATGGTAGAAAACATTTACTATTTTTATTATAAGCCTGTTAACAATGTTAAGGAAGCAGGATGGAGAAGTAGGAAACAATGGAGAAGTAGGAAACAATCAAAATAGCTCATAGCTGCCCAGGAAAATTAACTCATGGTCCTAAATCTTACCAGCTGAATCATGAGGAAGTGTTGGTTTAGTGCTTCCTTGACGGGACATATGTTATGCAGATGATTTGTTGGTGCTATCAATGATGCAAAACATGCTAAGACTGGCATTATTTATTACATCCCCACAAGAGAGCTAAAGTAATGACTTTCATACCATCTCCTGCAATCACTGCTTTAATGCAGGACTAAGGCTATTTCTATGATAACGTTAAACTTAGGGTTAGGACTACAGACAGGTTAGGGTCAGGATTACATTTACTGTGATGGTTATATGGAGTCTGAGAGATATGTGTCCTGTTTGGGGAATGGGATACTTCAGCTCTCACAAGAAGCAGTGTACATACTTAAGTGTAATTTTGTATTCTGCACATTTTTGTTGAATATATGCGAGACAAAATAAATTTCATTTTTTGCAACTATTTGAATGTGGCGTGTTTTCTTTGAGAAGTCTGTTTAGAAGAGATGCTCTTGAACTCATGCCAACAAAACAACTTATTGTGGGTCTGTAAATACACCAGCTGGACTAAATGATAACCTCACACAAACTGAAAGAGTATGTTATGGGACATTGGAGGGTGTATCTGCAATTGTATATCTCTCACTACTGAAGTTGATATGATATTTTCATGTGGCTTTGCTTTGAAACAGGCAGAGTAGGGATATTACCTTTGCTACTACAATAAAAATACCTTGTATCCCTAGCATTGTCCTAATGGAGTCAGATTTTTTTTTACCTCTGATTCAATAAAAATTATTTTGTCCCAAAACTGCCCACCATGGGAAGAATTACCAGAGAAGGGAATACTGATTTAGACATTTACAAACTCTAGCTTTGCTTGGCATATTGCAATTTATCTACAGACTGCAAATGACAGGCCCAGTGGTAACTAATGTCTCTGCTCCTGTAAAACATAGCTGTGAAATATAACAATACTTGTGGAATCCATACAGTGCGCATGCACACACACACACACACACACACACACACACACACATGCACGTGCACACACACAAACCAGGAATGATGATGATGCATTTTCCAAATACCTTGCCACACTTTTCCTTGAAATTTATCAAACAATAAACCAATCAGCAAAGAAAAACATAAGCTTTGTACTCCACTGGTTCTGAAATTCTGTTCAGATGCTTTGTAGTATACAGATATGTGATAAGTGTGGCAATCTACCTTAGTCTAGTAGTTTGGCTATGTTAATCCATCTTCAGAAAGTGGGTTCCACAGAACCTTTTTTTAATACAACTTCACTCAAGGCGGTATAATCAAAGGATTGAAATGAAATGGTGAACCTCAAGCCTGTGTAGTAAAACAAGAACTTAAAATTATTTGGACATTTTAAGAATGATAAAATATAATTATGGACTGTTTAAAACAGTAAAAAATATCAGATTTTTTTTATCAGTCTTTTCACATTCCATACAGTTTCTAATGCAAGTCTAACTACAAAAATGGTTTCCCTCTTGTGAAGCTGTCAGGCCAGCTAGCTTGAATTTTATAAATAATCATATATAATTTGTGAATATTAATATGATTCATATCTTCATCTTACAAATGTAAGAGAACTGCATGTTATGTCCTGAGCTTCAAGAATGTGTACCCTACTAGAAAGGAGCATAACTGTATATAAACTATATACCTGTGAAAATGTATGTTTTAATAGTAGAAGCTGGAACACACAGAGTTAACTTGCAAAACTTCAAGAAAATAAGTTAAAATTTAAAGTGCTTTATGATGTCCTATAAAAAGTAGTTTCAGTGCAGCAAGCAGGCAATGTCTAGAGTTAGAAGTTTCTTTCTATTCTCTTGGAGAGACGTAATTACTAGGTCTAAAATGTAAAAGTATTTCATTGTTTTACGACTTCCAGTTCTGAGCAAACATCTGAGAGAGATGTATTTTTCACAGACATATGTTAAATTTTGATAAGTTTCTGTTAGCCTGGGAACTGAAGCCAGATGACAAAGAGTGAAGCTATCCAGGCTAACCCAGCAGTAATGTTTTGATATTAATTTGGGAACTCTCTCAGAGAATGTGCATTTTGTATCTTGTCTTGGATCTAGAAACATCCACTCATCATCAGCACTACATTTGCCTTGCTCTGTAAGCAAGTTATTTGGGGGATAGTTTCTTTTACAGATAGTTAGGAATATCGAAAGATTAGTTTAGATATTTCTGCATTTATTTGAGACTGTCCTGCAATGTTGTTTTAAAATATTTCCTGCGATTCTGAACTCTGTAGTTACTGTGTTTGAGTACTGTCTAGTTATTTTATTATTTATTATTAAATATATTTAAACATTTTAATTGTGGCTGGTTTGTTTAGAGATATTTAAGCTCTTAGAGTAGTTGCATATGCATTTGGTGACACTGTACAGGCCACTCCTAAATAGCCTTGAAAGTCTTGGTCACACTTACCATTTGGATAATAACATTACACAGTAGGAGTGGACACCTTTTGGTAAGGGCCTTATATTAGCTAATAAGTAAGGGTGGCTGTTGGCAGCTGGTACTACCTTATAGTCTGAGCAGAAGGGGGCATAGCTAGTAAACCTATGCCAGCCTTTCCCAGGTGTGTGTGTGTGTGTTTGTATAGCAATCAAATATCAGTGTGTGTGTGTGTGTGTGTGTGTCTGTCAGCTACTTAGGTAGAGATACGAAGCACTGGTCGGACAGAAAGGGTGCTTGAGGTCTTAGCTTGGCCACTGAGCTGAGATCTTAACCCTATAGCTGTGCCAATGGGGAATCTTATTGGGGATTTGGAGAAAGGAGAAGAAACCTGCCCCAGACTGATTGGGATCTCTGTGTGCTCTTAAGGGAAATTGTAATTTACTGTGTGTGTACTTGTCATCCTCCCAATGTGTATGTCTCTCACTGCTGCTAGTGGTGAGGATTGAGGCTCCTTGATTACTGGGCCAGTGCAGGGGTGTCACACCTCTCATTACCCTTAACTTGTACAGAAATGCTAAACAGGATGACTTATATAGACATAAGAACCATTGCAACTATCAGAATATCTAATCACAGACTCAAGCTAGATGACAGTCTTTAAAAGTGCAAGGCATTTAAAATGTCTTAATTAACATTGTTTGTTTATTTATTTAGTTATTTTCCATTTGTTTACCGAGATGGTCCGATAGGGACAGTGTCTATTTTCAGTGGAGCCCCAGGGAGAAAATCTCCAGTCTAAGCATATATACAAATTATCACAAGTAATAGAAATTATAAATAAAATTATCAAAAAAATGAGTGTTAACACATTTACAGGATAAAAATGTAAAAACAAAAATATACACATAGTATCAAATAGGACAAGACCTCAAACACTTGCATATAGACAAATATATGGTTGAATTTATATATGTGGAAGAACATAACATTAGTTAGGAAATTAAGCAGGGAGAAACACTTCGGCAAAGTAGTGCATAGTTAGTAATACTTCCGTTGTGAGAGTTGCACCTAGGAATGTACTACTTACAGAGAAGTAGTGTTGTTAGAAGGGATATGTTAACAGAGTTGGTGCGTATAGCCAAATAGTATATGTAATGCTGAGTTAATAATTAACTTGGAGTGTTACATGTGCAAAGTCAGGATTCAAATAAGTGTCTTTTGAGAGATATTTTGAAATGATTAAGATTGCTTATGGGTCTAATACTATGTGGAAGGGTATTCCAATTTTTAGCAACAAAGTTAAGAGTAAAAACGTTGTCTGCTGTATTGGATACTTTGGTTACTTGGAGTAAGTCTTTGTTAGATGATCAAAGAGTACAAATGTTAGAGTAGGGTTGTAGAAGATTTTTTAGGGAAGGTATGTTTTCAGGATTGTGCATTATTTTGTGAGCCATTATTAACTGGTTATAGTTCATAATATGAGGTAGTTCCAACCAAGAAAGATTTTTAGGCATTGACAGTGATGGGCTGAATGTGTAGAATCTGTTGCAAATTTGACAATCTTATTATAACATGATTCTAATTTACATAGTTCTGACTTTTCGAGGTTGGTAAGCACGGGCAATGTATATAAGAGTGAGGAGAGAAGGTGTTAAGCTAGCTATGGCTATTCTTGCAGTGTCTTAAGAATTTTTTGTTTCTATACATTGTTCCCATTTTCTTGTGAACCTTTTTGATTGTGTTAGAAATGTGTGTGTCATATTTAATCTGTTGTCAATTATGATGCCTAATACTTCTGTTTGGGAATCTGGGAAATCCTAGTATTATTACTGGCAGTGATATAAAAGTTAGTGTGGAGGTTAGTAGGTTTAGATGGATGAAAGATCATAAGTTTAATTTTATTAGGGTTGCGAATGAGTTGTGAGTGTTAGCTACGTTTCAATATCAGAGAAGGCTTTTTGTGTGACTGTAAGAAGTTGAGTTATTGTGGATGCTGCACATATGAGGGTTGAATCATCTGCATATTGTATGATAGATGCTTGACAGGAGGCAGTATTATAATCATTTATGAATATGCTGAAGAGGAGGGTCCCTAGGACTGAACCCTGAGGGACTCCAAGTGTAACAGGAAGCAGCTTGCTCACGGCTAGATATACAGCTTTGAAACCAGTTAACAGCATCAGGGTTGATATTAAACAGTGGCATCAAGGATGTTGAATGCTTATTTGGGGATAGTTTCTTTTACAGATAGTTAGGAATATCGAAAGATTAGTTTAGATATTTCTGCATTTATTTGAGACTGTCCTGCAATGTTGTTTTAAAATATTTCCTGCGATTCTGAACTCTGTAGTTACTGTGTTTGAGTACTGTCTAGTTATTTTATTATTTATTATTAAATATATTTAAACATTTTAATTGTGGCTGGTTTGTTTAGAGATATTTAAGCTCTTAGAGTAGTTGCATATGCATTTGGTGACACTGTACAGGCCACTCCTAAATAGCCTTGAAAGTCTTGGTCACACTTACCATTTGGATAATAACATTACACAGTAGGAGTGGACACCTTTTGGTAAGGGCCTTATATTAGCTAATAAGTAAGGGTGGCTGTTGGCAGCTGGTACTACCTTATAGTCTGAGCAGAAGGGGGCATAGCTAGTAAACCTATGCCAGCCTTTCCCAGGTGTGTGTGTGTGTGTTTGTATATCAATCAAATATCAGTGTGTGTGTGTGTGTGTGTCTGTCAGCTACTTAGGTAGAGATACGAAGCACTGGTCGGACAGAAAGGGTGCTTGAGGTCTTAGCTTGGCCACTGAGCTGAGATCTTAACCCTATAGCTGTGCCAATGGGGAATCTTATTGGGGATTTGGAGAAAGGAGAAGAAACCTGCCCCAGACTGATTGGGATCTCTGTGTGCTCTTAAGGGAAATTGTAATTTACTGTGTGTGTACTTGTCATCCTCCCAATGTGTATGTCTCTCACTGCTGCTAGTGGTGAGGATTGAGGCTCCTTGATTACTGGGCCAGTGCAGGGGTGTCACACCTCTCATTACCCTTAACTTGTACAGAAATGCTAAACAGGATGACTTATATAGACATAAGAACCATTGCAACTATCAGAATATCTAATCACAGACTCAAGCTAGATGACAGTCTTTAAAAGTGCAAGGCATTTAAAATGTCTTAATTAACATTGTTTGTTTATTTATTTAGTTATTTTCCATTTGTTTACCGAGATGGTCCGATAGGGACAGTGTCTATTTTCAGTGGAGCCCCAGGGAGAAAATCTCCAGTCTAAGCATATATACAAATTATCACAAGTAATAGAAATTATAAATAAAATTATCAAAAAAATGAGTGTTAACACATTTACAGGATAAAAATGTAAAACAAAAATATACACATAGTATCAAATAGGACAAGACCTCAAACACTTGCATATAGACAAATATATGGTTGAATTTATATATGTGGAAGAACATAACATTAGTTAGGAAATTAAGCAGGGAGAAACACTTCGGCAAAGTAGTGCATAGTTAGTAATACTTCCGTTGAGAGTTGCACCTAGGAATGTACTACTTACAGAGAAGTAGTGTTGTTAGAAGGGATATGTTAACAGAGTTGGTGCGTATAGCCAAATAGTATATGTAATGCTGAGTTAATAATTAACTTGGAGTGTTACATGTGCAAAGTCAGGATTCAAATAAGTGTCTTTTGAGAGATATTTTGAAATGATTAAGATTGCTTATGGGTCTAATACTATGTGGAAGGGTATTCCAATTTTTAGCAACAAAGTTAAGAGTAAAAACGTTGTCTGCTGTATTGGATACTTTGGTTACTTGGAGTAAGTCTTTGTTAGATGATCAAAGAGTACAAATGTTAGAGTAGGGTTGTAGAAGATTTTTTAGGGAAGGTATGTTTTCAGGATTGTGCATTATTTTGTGAGCCATTATTAACTGGTTATAGTTCATAATATGAGGTAGTTCCAACCAAGAAAGATTTTTAGGCATTGACAGTGATGGGCTGAATGTGTAGAATCTGTTGCAAATTTGACAATCTTATTATAACATGATTCTAATTTACATAGTTCTGACTTTTCGAGGTTGGTAAGTACGGGCAATGTATATAAGAGTGAGGAGAGAAGGTGTTCGCTAGCTATGGCTATTCTTGCAGTGTCTTAAGAATTTTTTGTTTCTATACATTGTTCCCATTTTCTTGTGAACCTTTTTGATTGTGTTAGAAATGTGTGTGTCATATTTAATCTGTTGTCAATTATGATGCCTAATACTTCTGTTTGGGAATCTGGGAAATCCTAGTATTATTACTGGCAGTGATATAAAAGTTAGTGTGGAGGTTAGTAGGTTTAGATGGATGAAAGATCATAAGTTTAATTTTATTAGGGTTGCGAATGAGTTGTGAGTTTGTTAGCTACGTTTCAATATCAGAGAAGGCTTTTTGTGTGACTGTAAGAAGTTGAGTTATTGTGGATGCTGCACATATGAGGGTTGAATCATCTGCATATTGTATGATAGATGCTTGACAGGAGGCAGTATTATAATCATTTATGAATATGCTGAAGAGGAGGGTCCCTAGGACTGAACCCTGAGGGACTCCAAGTGTAACAGGAAGCAGCTTGCTCACGGCTAGATATACAGCTTTGAAACCAGTTAACAGCATCAGGGTTGATATTAAGATTTTTCAGAGTGGGACAGTAACTTAGGATGCATTAGATGTATTGAATGCTTTAGACATGTGCAAAAAGACTGAAGACACTATTTTGCCATCATCTCTGAATTTATTTATAGTATTAGTGAAATTTAGAAGAGCTGTAGTAGTGCTATGATGTGGTTGGAATCCATGCTGTGACGATGAGAGGAGATTATTGTTTAGAAGGTGTTTAAGAAGTTGAAAGTAGATATATCTTTCTGGAATTTTAGAAAGTGGTGAAAGTATACCATTGGGCCACTAGTTTGTTGGTTATGTTGAATTACCTCCTTTGTGTAATGGTGTAATATAGGCAATTTTCCAAATAGCTGGGAAAATACAGTTCTGTTATAGAGTGGTTTATAAGCATCGACAAAGGGAAGGCAATAACATTTGCTGTTAATTTTAGATATTCTGCTGGCAAGTTATCTGCTGCCAGTGAAGTGGGTTTCAACTCCTTTAATAGTTTTGCAATAATTTGTTTTGGGGATTTCTGAAATGAGAATGCTTCTACAATATTGCTTGGCTTGTTGGGTGCTGGCATTGTGGGAGACTTGCTATTCTTAGAGCTAAAACACTTTCAGTCAAGAATGTGTTAAATTGTTCAGCAATATGGTTTGTATTATCAGGTAAGTTGGGGGGGGGGTGTGGTTTGGCCAGGGTGAAGTATGTTATTGATTGTGTTCCAGAATTTTTGTGGATTAATTCTGTAATTCCATTGTAAATAAGAATAATAGTGTTTGTCCAATTTAAATTTGGTGTTTGGCACCGTTTCTAAGTTGCTGGTAAATTAAACGGTTTTGGAGGGATTTATTTTTAGCCCAAGTTTGCCATGCTTTGTCCCTTTGTTTTAGGAGGGTATGAGTCTCATGGGTTAACCATGGTGTGTAGTTGGCTTTGACACAAACTGCTCTTGGAGGTGCAAGTCTGTTTAGAATAGTAAGGAAGGTGTCATTGAAGTGCTGCGCAGCAGCATCTAAGGCCAGTCTGTTTAGAATAGTAAGAAAGGTGTCACTAAAGTATTGCACAGCAGCATCTAAAGGCAGTTGCTTAAGAGGAGTCCAGTGTATTTTTTCAAGAATATTTTTCTTACTACGAATTTGGTGGACATTGATAAGTTTAGTGGGGTTACTGTGATTTCTCAGTAAGTAGGTTGCAAAGTGGTTACTTAAGTGATCTGGGAGACACCCTGCTATTTGGTAATGCTGGGGTTTATTAGTTAAGAATCAGTCCAAAATAGATTGTTTATCTGTTTTCTTGTCAATTGTAGTTGGGTAAGAAATCATTTGAGTTTATCCATGGAGATTTAGGTAGTTATGAGGATTGTCAGACTTACATGTCATCCAGTCTGTGTTAAGGTCTCCTGCAATAATGGTTTCCTGTGATATGGGTTTTGTGGTATTTTGGAGAATGATTTTGATTGCACTGGAATTGTTTCCTGGAGGGATGTAGATCAGATTTCTGATGAAGTTCGAGTTATTGTAATAAATCAGTGAACGAAAGCGCTCAAATCTAGCCCTGGTGTTACCGTGGTTTTTGTATTCCATTCTCCTGCTCTAACCATATCCCCCAGAGATATATATATATATATATATATATATATATATGGGTTCACTACATATGATCGAAAGTTCATATGACCGAAGCCCATTTGACTGAGACCAAATGACTGAAAGTTAATTTGACCGAAAACCTATATGACCAAAAACTCATTTGACCGAAAAACAGCCCTGGCAGGTATATGCCCTGTTCCCCACAGCAGTGCGACCCTGGAGTGAGAATATAAAGTTGGGGGGTGTGGGGGGCACAGCCCCTCCCACATTGGGGGGTGTGGGGGGACATAGCCTCACATATTATGCAACCAGTTTTTACTGATGTTATATGTTTTAATGTATTTTAATGGATACACATGTATATAATAGTGCATAAACTGCCATTATGTGGGGGGCTACACCGCCCACACCCTCCAATGTGGGGGGCTGTGCCCCCACACACCCCAACTTTATATTTTCACTCCAGGGTCGCACTACAGTGGGGAACAGGGCATATACCTGCCAGGGCTGTTTTTCGGTCATATGGGTTTTCGGTAATTTGGTCTCAGTCAAATGGGCTTCGGTCATATGAACTTTCGATCATATGTAGTGAACCTATATATATATATATATATATATATATATATATATATATATACATAGTTTACTATCAAAATGCAGAAAGTCAGTTGAATGACAGGCACCTCTTCAAATATGGTAGGAGCGACAGTCAGAATGCTTACATACAGCTGTACGTCAGTTCATAAGATCGTTAACAAGGCAGGTACATAAAGCATGCTTGGCAATGGCAGCTTTTGATATTGTTGACAAAGCGTTGTCGATGTTGTCACGTCAACCATTGGACCTATTTAATATGCATGAGTCGAGGATATGCATCGGTAACATCACCATTTGCACTTCTGAATGTAGCGTTTATGATAGTAATCCTATATATATATATATATATATATATATATATATATATATATAGATATACATATACACACACACACATATACGTTTGTTCTGGTTTAGTTGTAATATGGTTATGAGTAGCTCTGCATTATTAATGTTAGTAATATTTATGTTTACAGCTTGCAAGCTGTGTGTGTGTGTTCTTAAAGAGAATTGCTATACCACCTCCCTTCTTTTCTATTCTATCAGCTCTTAGAATATTGTAACCAGGTGGGGTTATTTCTATGTCTGGCATGTGTGGTTTCAACCAGGTTTCAGTAAGGATGGTAATGTCTGAGTTGTAAAGGGAGAGACTCACATGGCGTTTGTGTATTTTATTCAGCATACTTCTAAGATTTAGGTTTAGTAGTAGTATTTCATAACTTTTCTGTGGAGTAGGTAGTTTGATTTGCATTGGGGAGTTTAATGAGATCATGCGTTCGGGGCCTGGGTTTGGGTGGATATCACCACTAAGCACAAGTTTGACTGCTATGTGACTGAGCACCTGAAAAAGTATGAATAGTCTTTTGTGGGTTTTAAAGGAAATATTATGGAGGCTTTCATTTGGAGAAAGTAGTTAGTGTTGTTTCCAGTCTGTGACTGTGGTTATAAACAATGATGGGGACACATAAAAGTTATTAGGTGCTGTTAGGGTAAGGTTATTAAATGTTGTCGCTTGCTTTATATACTGATTGTCTAGTTGGAAATGGTAAGTGGTGAGGTTAACTGTAATCATGAGGAATAAAGTTAATATAAGACCATGTATAAACATGGTAGTATTCGTGTTTGATAAATTATTTAAAAAATCATCCGTATTGAGGGAAATTCTTGTTTGTTAAGGTATTAGTATAGTACAATGTCATGTATTCAAGGTTAGGGGTTGCGTATGAAATGCTTGGGGTGTTTACAGGGTGTTTCTATTGGGTAGTCACTTTTAAACGTGTGTGTGTGTGTGTGTGTGTGTGTGTGTGTGTGTGTGTGCAAATGTGTTGTAGTTAGCTAGTAATTTGTAATGGGAGGGGTTAGTTGTAATTAGTATAGCAGATTGGGTGATTTGAACTCGGTGGGTGTGGTTTGGTTATGTTTACATTACGGATATCAGGGGATGGGTGGGAAGCGGAGTGAGCCCAAGCATAACGAGGGCAGAGTGAAATGAGCCAAGACCCAAGCAAATGCAAGTTTGTGTGTAAGAAGTGGAGATTTATGCATGAATGTAAAAGAACAGTAAAAGATGTACAAAGAAGGTAAAGTACTCTGAAAGATTGGCAATTATATGAACCACAGGGTTTTACAGAGTGGTGTTATTGGTGTCTAACATACACTTGAAGGAAAAACAGTGCCGTGAACTGACAAGTATATAAATAATAAAACACAGACTTAACTGAAACACCATAGACTAGAAGGTAATCAGAAAGGATCAGTGCTAACTTATTTGGGAAAGAATGCACATTTATGTAATGTCTGCAGCTGTCTGGCATTTGCATTTGTGTTGACCACTCAGGAACTATTTGAATTCTAACCTGAACATGGGTCAGCTTGTGTAGAAGATGAGGGCATAAGGGAGATATTGCCACACTTTAGGGGAAATAACAGAGAAGCTATGATCTGCACAATGCAGATTTATTTCAGGGGTTTGGAGTGAAGGCCCACTAGCAGACTGGCTTGAGATGCTTTATGTTGGGTTGGCTGAAATGAGTTTCCTGGCGATAGGAGTTTTGGGGGGGATCTTGATGGAGTCGTTAGAACAGTAGGGAACAAAGTAGGAAGTTGGCTAAAGTGAGGCAGTGATATTAATCCTGAAGAGAATTTATAATGAAATGGGACATTTTATTTGATAAGGTCTGCAGGCCAGTTGTATTTTTGGTTGGAGTGGTGGGAAATAAAGGTACATTGAGCAAGTAGGAAACCTTTGCCTATGACTGCACTGCTCTGCAAGAGTAGAGTCAAGAGGCAATGTGAGATTCTCATGGCCCAGAATAAGAGGTAACTCATTTTGAATCTCAGTGTTTGAATATATTCCTCAAAGTTGTGAGACAGGTTATTGCTGTCAAAGTTGGTAAGAGAGGAAGGGACAGTAGAAAATCTTTGCATAGTACCAAACATTTGTTTTTCTTAGGGTTTAGAAGAAATGTTTTCTTTGCAAGTCAACTATTGAGAGCCTTCTTGAATTTGAGTTTGAATGGCTTGAAGGGGGTATTAGCTCTGCAGAGGACTGTGTTACCAGCATATAAAAGGAGTTGTAGGCAGGGTAGGCCGGAGAAACTTTATAAAAATGGAGAACAGTAGTAGAGCAAGACTAGAATGTTGAGGAACATGTTAAGTATACTGTAGGTGTGCCTGAGTATATGCAGGCGGAATCAGAAAGGGAGGTATCTGAGTATGCAGAGGTAGAGTCAGAAAGGGCGGTGTCTGAGTATGGAGAGGCAGAATCAGAAAGGGCTGTGTCTAGCTTTACATTAAAGGATCTGTTGGTCAGGAAGCCCTTAAACCACATAGCGGATTTAGGACTAATGCCAAATGTCTATTATGTCTGTGACTAATACAAAGAGGTGAGCCACATGAAAGGCTCTGGTAAGATCAATAAACATGGCACCAGTAAGCTTACGTTTGTCCATGTTGTGGTATATATTGCCTGTTAGGGTCCATAGTGCAGTCAGGAAACTTCTACCTGTCCCAAAACCACATTATTTATTGAACAGTAAATGGTAGTTTTGCAGGTAGGTAGCAAGCTGAGTATAAACTAGCTTCATCAGTGTTTGCTCAGTATAGAAAGTACTGAAATAGGTCTGATAAGGTTGATGGAGGTAAGTTTAGAATCCATGGATAGGAGTCTCACAAAGGCAGTTTTCTATATTGAGGGAAAGGCATTAGTCGTGAGGCTGAGGTTATGGAATATGTTTTTAGGAGAATAATAATGACATTTCTACTATGCTACAGAAATCAAGGACAAAGGTTACTGGGGACAGTAGGGGAACCAGGAAGGATTTGCTCATGAAAGGGTGCTATTTCTTTTGTTGTAACTGTGTTGAAATAGAAGGGAAGAAGATAATTTGGGAGGTGGAGGGTATTGTGAGTGGCTGTGTAGTAAGAGTGGTCATTGGGAAATAAGTAGGTTGGGGAATTCATTTAGAAAGTCTGAGGGGGTAAAGGTTAGCATTTTGGTAGTGGATTCGTCCTTGTCATGATGAATTCTTTGGGGGAGCTCTGTTTGTGATATTTACTTTTTGCAAAAACAGCTTGCTAGAATGTAAAAGAGATGATTATTTTAGTTTAAAGTCTTTGGTTTTGTGTCTACAAATTGTTTATTTGGTGAGATTGCATAATCTGGTAATCTGATCTCCATTACTGGAAGAGGAGGCTATGTTTTATCAATATGCATAGGTAATTAGTAGGCTATTTGCCCCTGTGGGCCATTTTAAGCCTAACAATTTCATTTTCAAATGTGATAATCAAACCCTGTATCTTTTGTCTGTAAGGTAAACACTGCAACCATTACATCAATCCTAATGCATACACATTAATGCATTGTCATGCAGCTGCATGATGGCTTTGGTCAGCCAGTCAACTGGACTGTAAAGAGAATAAAAGCTTTGTGTTGAGATCTGAGAGAGAGAAAGGGAACAGTAACTGCAAGATTGGATACTTGTGGCTAACTTGTGAAGAGGTTTAGGTCTAAATGATAGTACGCTGGTGTGGTCTGTAATTTTTACATGGTCAGTTTGGAGGATAACAGGAAAGTGGTTATTGAAATAGGGTAGCTGAATGGCAATGAATATTCTTAACAGATTAAAAAGAAATTCAAATTAGTCTATCATTCAGAGAAAATGTTTTGAATACAGCTTACCTGATGATTTATTAAGCAAAAAGTTTTATAAATAATCTAAATATATTAACTCTGTCACATGTTGTAACACTCAGATATCTATGATTCTTTGCAATAATACCTTCATTACAATCATTGTTGAACTGCAACTAAATTTAATAGTTACTTTGCAAGGATAATACAGTGTCACTGTAAATACGCATAGCTAACACCGGTATCAACCAAAAATGTAATTGTTCCGGATATTTCAAAAAAGTCAGTAGTAGTTGCATTATAAAAGCACCAGTAAAAAGTCAGCTACAGGTTGGAGAGGAGTGAAGTGAGCTAGAAATCACACTCTCTGGGAAGTGATCAGCCTGTACACCCTCAGTGAGAATGAATATACACTGGTAAGTGATATGTAATTCTATCTTTAAGTTTTAGTGAAAATAGTAGAGAGAATTTTTTTTTTAAGAAATAAAAAAATATACTACTAAACAGAGTTATTTGATTAAATCAGAATGGCAGGATGCACTACTGTGTTGTTTTTAATGGTTAAATACTTTGATTTATTCCCTGAAGTTATCCAAATACTTGTCAAGTGTGTGCATCTGTGTGTGTGCGTTGGGGGGGGGGTGTGGAATAGATGGAGAGTCAATTTTGCTTGCTGTTTTTTTTAAGACTTTTCAAGGAGAGGTAGTTAATACACAGTTTAAAGCATCTATATTCATTTGAATCCATGCTGCAGAAGCAAGTATTTTGTGCAGTTATCTATTTATTGTTGGACTCTGTCAGGTGCTATACATATTCCTTTCAAGTATTTATTTAAAGAAAAAAATGCTTTGTGTTGGGGAGGATAGATTACATTTTCAGAACTACAAGGGAAACCTCAAATCCAAACAGGGTTGGGATGATCTGTAATACATATCAAATCAATAATTACAACTGGAGAAGCATATCAAAAAAAAAAAAAAAAAAAAACAAACAAAATCACAGGTGCAGTGCACTAAAACCACCGCTAAACCAGAAAGAAAAAGACAATGAAAATGATGGGTCTCAAATGTTCATACATCACTCACTTTCTGATGAAGTCCTCACATTTATAAGGATGAAAGCACTCAATGCTTTTTGATGTGTTTTATTAAAAGTAAGTGGTATATATATATATATATATATATATATATATATATATATATATATATATAAAAAACCTCACTGCTAACACTTAAAAGATCAGTTATAAATTAGGTATGAAACTTTTACCGGTATTTTTATTGGCAGGGAGAAAGCACATTTGTGTTAAATCTTGCCATAACATTAGATATCCCTCTTTTCACTATTGCAGTATTCCTAACAGAAGGAATCTCCTGCTGAGGACAGCCCAACATTCGGCCAGTATACCAAAGCTTTCAGTACTTACAGGTGCCGTAAGTCACACACATGTATGGTCCCTGCTCAAGGAGTAGTGATTTACAGATGCACACACTCAGAACTGAAAATGCCCCTGGAGGAACAGAGTAATCTTAGGAACAAGAAAAAAACATGTACATCCAGAAAGAGAAAAGGTAAAAGAACCCCTTAGGTCAGAAAGGCAAGAAAAATAGGCTAGAGCAGAGGGGGCAGGAGGGAGTGGATACTGCAACTGTGAAGAGAAGGATATCTACTGTTATGGTACTATTTTACACTACTGTATTATGTTGTTCTATATCTTTGCTGTAGTTGTCCTAACTGAAGGAAGAGTACAAAAGCTGAAGAAGAAACCCGGGAGGAGGATTGAACTGAAGAGCCCTCCAGAAACCCATGGAGGATAGCCCTGGCAAAGCCAGAATAACATCCAACTTTTAAATTTGTGAATATCCTTAATTTTGTCTGAATAACATCTGAATTGTCTATGCAAATCCAAGGTGTGAAGAGCCTTCTCGCTGTTAGACTGCAAAGAAGGAAAAAGGAAGGAAGATAAATAGAGCGATTAAGAGACAAGTCACTGACTACCTTAGGTATAAAAGAAGGAATAGTACGAAGAGAAACCCTGCCTCTGTGAAAAATTAAGGGAGAAGCAGCCATAAGGGCCTGAAGTTCTAACACTCTCTTAGCTAAAAGTAAAGGCTAAAAGAAGAACAGTCTTCTAAGCAGAATGTTGCAAGGAAGCTGAAGCAGTAGGTTCAAAAGGAGTCCAAGTCAATTTTTCAGGAACAAAACTGACACTTCAGAATGCAGAATTGGTGTCCTGGGAGGCCTGGTATGAAAGATGCCTTTAAGAAATTGCTTGACCACAAATATATAGGCCACAGGAGGAGCCAAGGGCAGACAAGCAGAAATTACTGTCAGGTAAGCTTTAACTGAAGTATATGTTAATCCAGCAAGGAGCAGATCATACAAATAAGGGAGAACCATAGGAACCTGCACAGTTAAGGATTCCTGATTTTGAGAAAGCCATCATACAGAAAATCTTTTCCAACTGGACAAATATGATTTCCTGGTAATGGGTTACCTGGCCTCCTGCAGGATCAAAACACATCCTTAGAATAGAAGTGTTGAAAAGGGATCAAAACCTTATCACCCTCAGCGGCACTGAGAGTGGACAAGTGAGGATGCATAACAGACCCCTTGTCTTGTATGAGAAGGACCAACCAGTGAGTTAAGTTGTGGTGACTGCCTCTGGCCAAGTGAGAAAGAAGAGGGGAACCAATGTTGTCTGTGCCAAAAGGTAGTCACCAGCAAGATTTTGAGGGAGTCTTGCCTGAACTTCTGCAATATGCGTGGAAGCAGAGGAAGGGGAATGAAGGCATACAGAAACATCCCCTTCCAAGGAAAAGACAGAATGCCCACTTTCCAAGCCAGAGGACTTGGGACTCTGGAACAGAATAAAGGAAGTTGTCTGCTCAGAGGAGGTGTGAAAATATCTCAAGGAGGAATACTCCAGCAATGGACAATTTCCAGGAACACATCTCTGTAAAGCATTCATTCATGAGCTCATGTGCTGGACTTGCTGAAAGAGTCTGCCACTAGATTGTGCTCTGAGGGAATGTAAACTATCTGATGAGTCACTTGATACTGAACAGCTAGATCCCAGACCTGAAGAGCTAGTCTACAAAGAAGATAAGACTTTGTACCCCCTTGCTTATTCAAATACCACATTGCAGTGAGGTTGTCTGTTAAAATCCTGAGGGTCCTGCGATGAAGATCTAGAAACAGGGCCCTTATCTCCTTTATGCTGATGGAGTCTGACCACTAATGCAGAGGCCAGAGACCCTGAACCCTGAGAGAGAGCAGAAGGAAGGGCCCTCAATCCGCCTGTCTGAGGCTTCTGTAAAGAACTCTTGAGTTGGGGTTGGAGCTTGGAAAGGCAGCTCTGGGATGAGAGTGAGTTGATAAACACACCATTGAAGCTTGAGATTGACACAAGGGAGGTTAGGGACTGGGAAGTCCAGGGGGCGGCAATGTTGAAGCCACACTGACTTGAGGTAGCACTATAGCTTTCTCATATGCAGCCTGGTCAGAGGAAACATGAGAATGGTGGAAGCCATGAACCCAAGGATCCTGAGAAAGTCCCTGGCTGCGACTGACACCAGAAGAGGAGGAGACTGGAAAAAAGCAATAAGAGACAGGACCTCGGGGGCAGGCAGGGATGCCAGCATGGGGATGGTCTGGATCATGCAACCAAGGAAGACATGATACTGGGAAGGTAGTAGAACTGATTTCTGAAAGTTATGTGGTGAATCACAGACTCCGTAACAGGAAAATAGTAAACTGGAAATCTTGAAGCAGAGCCTGAAGGGAGGAAGCTTGAATGAGCAGATCGTCCAGATAAGGAATGATCTGAACTACTCTCATCCTGCAAAAAGCAATCACAGGAGGGAGACATTTGGTGAATACCCTCGGTGCAGTATAGAGGCATGGTAAAGCAGAGAACTGAAAATTCAAGGAAGAAAAAGAGAAATGCAAACATTTCCTGAAAAGGGGATGGACGGGCATATGAAGGTAGGCAATCTTGAGATCCAGAAAAAACAGAAATGCTGGGAAAGAAGGAGAGAAAATATGGCTTGAGGAGACAGCATCTGAAATGAAGGAATATTGAGAAAAGTCCAATACTGGTCTCGAAGTGCCTTCCTTCCTGAGAACCAGGAACATTCTGAAATAACCCCCACCTGGGCCAGGGGTATAGGTTGAATGGTGCAAGAGTCCAAAACAGAATGAAGTACCACTGGCAAAAAAGAAAGCAGTTTCCAATGAGTTTGAGGGATGCCAAAAAGGGAGGAAGGTATTTCCATACCATGAAATGCCCTTGGTGGATAATTGAATGAACCCAAGAGTCTGCTATGATTCTCAACCAGTTTGGAAGAGAGAGGGAAAGATGAAGAGATAAAGGAACCCAGCCAAACAAAAAGGGAAGTAAATTGTCAAATAGAACCTAGCTTGTTCCAAAAAGCAAGTTTCTGGGAGCTAGGTGTTAGAGTAGACTTAGCAGGGGGTGTGATACCCCTCCTCTGGGCAAGTGATCAAGGAGTCTCAATCCTCACCATGGACAATGGAGAGAGATGTTCACTTAGAACAAAAATAGGTGCTCACAGTATTTCCAAATGCTGCTCTCTGCACCAAGCACAATTTCCCTTGAGTGCACACAGGGAACGCACTCACTCCAGGGGTTGGATTTGCCTCTTTCTCTCCAGGCCCCCAATAAGACTCCCCACTGGTATGCTGTAGAGTTGAGTTCTCACTCAGAGTTTTACAAGCGAAGTCCTCCACCACCCTGTCTGTGGAACCATTGCTCTGTGTCCCTGCTCCAAGTAGCTGACATTCACACGCTGAGATTTGATTTTCAACACACACAACTGGGAAAGGCACAGATTTACCAGCTATGCCTAGACTATACAGTAGTTTCACTGCCACCAGGACACTCCAAAGTCAGCTACTCTAAGACTCTTACAAGGGTGCCCAATTATACAAAGCAAATTTAATAGTAATAGAAATGGCAGTGTTTAACCAATGCAACAAGACATTCAGGAGTGGCCATAGTGTCTCCAAATAAATATAAGTACTCTCAAAGGTTAAAATATCCTCTAAAAGACCAGCCAAAATGAATAGTTTAAATATATTTAATAATTAATAATAGAACATGAAAATAATAAATATATTTTTATAATAAACACCAGAGTTTCAATCAAAGGAAATATTAAAAATAACACAGATATAATCACACAGATCCAGAAAAAACAGTACTTAACTGCTCTCACTATATTTTCCTGACTGATCTAAAGAATTACTATTCGCTGGTTACTCCCAAGTAAGGCAAGGCAAGATGATGTAGATGAGGTGTCCTTTGTCAGGTTTCAAAAACAGATCACCCTGAGACTTCTGTTTTATCTGGTATTAAAACATTATTGCAGTGCTGGATTACAGAATGACATCACATACATCTGGTCATCTGACTCTGGTTCCAACACTATCACCTTTACTAGAAACTGAAATGGTATCTAGCACCTGTGTATCATAATATACACACACATAGAGCTTTGCTAAGGTGTTATAGCATCTGGAAGCTATAAAACCCTTTCAAAACATTCACCTTTCCACAGTAGCAATTAGTTCAGTCCTAAGAACAATACAGTAGGATTCCTAGTCCTGGTTTTCACAAACATTATGTCTCTGGCTGCAGTCAGAACTGCAAGACACAATATTTATGGCATAAACCAGGTAATTTCATTTCAGACTATTTTCAAAGTAAGCTGGGCTGAGATTAACCTCTTCTCTTCCAGTATTCTCTGTTACAATATATTCATTTCAACAGTTAAAATACAGTCTGACATACATCTGCATTTCTTTTCTGTTCTGCAGGACCCACTGTTGGCATGTTTTGAACACAGGCAGCTTTACAAATACAGTTAATACATAAGCGCCTGAACAAATCAGTTTGATATACAAATGACATAATTCTTTACAAAATTCTATGCTAGCATATGTTACACAGCCACTGCCCTACTTCTGGCATAGCTGGCAATACAAAAAATAGAAATGAACGTGCAATATAGCCGTTAAAAACATATAAAAGGTAAGCACTTTTGTGTATAAAACACTTCTTTAGCCCAAATCAAAATAATTTCATATCAGGACATCTGCAAGGATACTCTCAAACACACCTACCTACTTGCTTCCTTTTCCACCCTCCCACTCAAGGTGAACCCTAGCCAAAGGTATTTGGAATGGGTGTCTGTCCCAAAGCTCTGACTGGAGTAGACTGCCCAAACAAGAAGCACTCCTTTTTAACCATAGCAGGCTTCACAATGGTTAGGTCAGTGGCTGCCTCTTTCTCTCTCTTAGCAGTGGCCTCTTTCCCATCTACTGTCTCGCTCTTAGCAGTGGCCTCTTTCCCATCTACTAAGATAGGATACAACTCTTGTGGTAGTTTGGTACCCTTGTTGTTTCCAGACAACTCACTGATGGCATTCTGTCATTCCCACTTACTGTCTCTCCCACCTTTTGTTCCCCACCTTGCCTCCATGGACATCTATATGCTACATGGTCCCACTGGTTGTATTTAAAACACTTAACCCTTGGTCTTGGATTTGTACTTGGACTAGTGACTTCCCCTGCTACTGACAGACAATGTTGGGGTGGTTTAGGCTGCCCACCATGGGTTCCCTTAGACCCATGCCCTGAGCAGGACTAGGTATCTCTTTCCTGTGCAGTGATGCCCTGCTTGCTAGGTACAGGTCTTCCTTTTTCCCCCAACTCATATTTGATCCTGCATTCCCTATCTAACAACCAGATTTTCATGTCCTCAGGTAAATTGTTAAGAGCTTGATCCTTCACCAAAGGTCTGCCAGCCCTCCAAAGGTGGTAAACTGAAACCCACTTACCCATCTATGAAAATAAGTGCTAACCCTCAGCTATATATTCACACACACTTTCATCTGCCTTGTGTCTATGCTCACAAAACTTTTTCCCTATTTGCTTCAGTTGTTGACTGAAAACACTAACAGACAATTTTTAACAGTATTATAATTTAAGTAATCAGTATCAGACAATTTAGAAATAGCAGTTACAGTTTTACCATGGAGTAAGGGGGTAAGGAACCGTACCCAGAGCCCTTGGTCAACATTATACTGTTTGCATACCCTTTCAAACATATGAATAAAACTATAAAAATTATCACCCTCTGTAAACTGTGGAAGACATTTACTGACCTTGGTTGCTTCTGGGGTTCAGTTACTTCCTTCCCCATTACCTCCATGACCCTGGTGAAGAGACAGCATCTCCTCTTCATGTTGCCTCTGCCTCTCATTCTCTTCAGCTTCCAGACATCTCAGTCTCTCTGCTGCTTCTAATCCCATTTATTTCTCCTGATGCAGTCTCTCTGCTGATTCTATTTCCAAATGTTTGGCCTCTGTTTCAAGTCTCTAACTCCAGATGGATTTTTATGCCCTCTGTGTAAAGACTGAACTGTCCATTTTTCTGACATTTGTACCTCCCCAAGGCCAGCCTGGTTGTTCTCCTGTTTGCTGGTTTGTGATAAAGCTGTGACAAAGGCTACAATAATCTCTAATTTAGTCAGGTTGGAATGCATAAATTCTTTGGCTGGTACATCTCAGCCAACTGGTTCCTTTTCAGTTTGCATACTCCTATGCTGACATCATTGCCTACTCTCCCCTAAGATAACAAATAAACAAAACTACTGTGATGTGAAACTCTGAATGTTCATTGTATGGCTGATTGAGAGTACAAACACTTTCTTCAGTGACCACTGTTTACAGGCTAGAGGAATTCAATATCCACACCACTGAATCCTAATATGTGGATGTCCCACCACTGCCAGCCAATATAATGTGATGTGCATATCCCACCACTGCCACCAATAAAACGTGATGCCCCATCACTGGCCCAGTAATCAAGGAGCCTCAATCCTCACCACTAGCACCAGTGGAGGGACGTACATTAGGAGGATGACAAGTACACACACAGTAAAGTGCAATTTCTATTAATAGCATACAGAGACCACAGTCAGTCTGGGGCTGTTTTCTTCCTCTTTCTACAGATCCCCAATAAGACTTCCCACTGGCACAGCTTTAGAGTTGAGATCTCAGCTGAGTGGCCAAGCCAAGCCAAGACCTCCAGCACTCTCCCTGTCCAACCAGTGCTTTGTGTCCCTGCCCAAGTAGCTGATGCACACACTCCTAGAGACTGGAGTTATATACAAACACACACACACCTGGGAAAGGCTGGCACAGGTTTACTAGCTATGCCCTCTTTTGCCCAGACTATAAAGTAGTTATCACTGCCACCAGCTACATCCTTATCAGCTACTTTAAGACCCTTAACAAAGGGTGTCCAATCCTACTGTGTAATGTTACTACCAATACAAAACTAGTAGGAGTGGTCCACGTTGTCCCCAAATAAATATGTAAGTACGCTCAGAACATAACTAAGGCTCACAAATAGCCACAATAAAAGGTTTGTATATATTTAATGTTCTTCTTTCGGCTTTTCACGGTTAGGGGTTGCCACAGTGGAACTCCAGTGAGCTAATGATTGGTAGTAGATTTTTTTACAGGTGCCGAGGTGCCAGTTCGATGTCCAACCTTCAGCGAAGGCATGCTCATTCTACGCATGTCTTTTGAACACCACTTGACCACGGGGGGACATGCAGACTCCACACAGAAGGCGCTCCAGCAGAGAATTGAATGGGAGAACCTCTTGCTGCGAGGCAACAATGCAACCGCTGCACCACCATAGCTAATAAATAATAAAAGATCAAGAAAATACTCAATATATAATCACAGTTATGTCAGAGTTCAAAATCACAGGAAATATTTAAACACAACATTGCAGGACAGTCTCAAATAAATAAAGAAAAACATCTAAATTAAGATCAGTTATATTCCTGACTAGATCTAAAAGAATTATACTGTTCCTTAAAGTTACGTACAGAGCAAGCAGGCAAATGTGTTGAGTGGATGTTCTTCTCAGGTCAAAGACAAATACAAAATGCTGTCTCTCTCTCTCTCTCTCTCTCTCAGAGACTTCCCAGATTAATATCCCAAATATTACTGCTGGGATACTTGCAGAATGACACTTCCTTGTCATCTGACTTCATTTCCCAGGGTCAAAACAATCACTGATGCCAGTTGGTAGCATTTAGCATCTACCTGTGAAAATACATAAACAAGGACTCTTTTTCGATCTAAGGCAGATCCTGGAAGTCATAAAACAATAAAACACTTTCACTTCTCAAGCCATTTCTCTTTCAAGATCACAGAGAGCTCCCAAGAATAGACATCCTATCTCTAGCTGTCATAAAGTAATTTAAATTTTCAGCTATTTTTCTGAAATTAACCTCCTGTGTTCCAGTTTCCATTGTTAAAATATATACATCTAAACAGTTACAATAGTGTATATACATTTCTGTTCTAATCCCACAGAGTACACTGTGGTCACACCTCTAAGTTCAGCACTTTACAAAATATCTCTTCAGCACACATCTGTACAAACCATCTTATATGACATACAGTTCTAATACATTTGTAACACAAGCATATGAATCATGTAGATATTCACAAATTACAATTATTTACAAAATTCTAGATAGCTGAGCTTGCAGTATCTCCTTTTGCTACACTTCTATATAAATCATAATAAAATTGACAAATGACATATAATTATTTACAAAGTTCCAGCTAACTGGGCTGGCAGCATCTCCTTTCGTGACATATGCATCCTACGGCTAACATTAAGTATGAGTTTAAATTCTATGCTGATTGTAAAAGCAAAGATATGGTATATCTTGCTACTTGAAGAAATTGTCCATGGTTTTATACTGAAAAGACTAATCCTAGTCTTAAAGAAAGAGTCCTAGAACATCTAGGTTAAATTAGAAGTGTAAAAACAAATGTATTAAATAAACATATTGAGTCTAATACTGACCACAGTTTTCCTGTTAGGGTTGTGCAGTTAACTAACAAGAATATTAGGGGTAGTTGTGTTACCAACAGAACTAAAAATAATGAATTAAAGTGGATTACTACCCTGCAGGCCGACAGAGGTTTTCATCTAAATGAAAGCATTCCACTTAGACCATATTTACTCTCACATAAATGTAAGCACTGATTAATTGCTATGGTGATATTACTTTGGTAAATTGCTTTATTTAATTGATTTGATTATAAATTGATGTAATCTGTGTGTGTTTTGTTACATTTGGTCTGAAGAAGTGTTTTATACATAAAAGCTCTTACCTTTTACATATTTTAATAAATTGCATATTTTTTCAGCTGTGTTGCTCTTTCGTTTCTGTTTTTTGACTCATTTTGTGTTGGACAAACTTTAATTATGGTGGTTCCTTTCCTACCCCATAGCTGGCAATACCTCACATCATCACAGTGTCTAGAACATCATCATATGGCTAGAACCCTTTTTACCTTTGGGCAGAGGATGAGATTACCTGTGAACAAAAGCAGATTTGAAAGGGTAATTCCTATGAAATTTTGGAATAGGAGAAAATAAATAGGTTTCAACTTCTGCAAGACATTACCTTTATCCTTAAGAGACTTGAAAAGTTCAGCAGCAGCACCAAAAAGATTTTTGAGCATCCAACAATTTGGCCTTAATGTCATCAGGCAAAGCCTGAAGATGAAGCCAAATGCAGCAGCCCTGGAGGAAGCATCAGCTACATTGTAACTGCACTTAATAGAATGGCGGGCAAACTCAGAAGTGGAACCCAACAAGGAAAGGGCAGGGTCCTTCCTGTTGGAGTCAGAGAGATCAGAGAGTACCAGAGAAACCTTAGCAGGGAGGGCCAACACATACCTAGTCATATGAGTTTGTAGCTATTGGCCATAAAGTATAAGGAGGCAGCAGTATAAACCTTCCTGCCCAACCTCTCCATGGCCTTCTAGCCTTATCTGAAGGAAGCAGCTTGGTAGAGGGCAACAGCTTGAAGGGTTTGCCCAAAGAGACAGATACTACAGAAGGATCAGCAGAAGGGCATTTATACAAAAACTTACATTCATCAGGCACCTTTTAATTAAAACCTGCAGAATCCCCCTCAATCACTCAGATATAATCAGGCAAGTTTCCCAGTCACCATTTGGAGCAGACATTTGGAAAGGCTCCGAAGACATGCAAGGAATGAGATTTATGTTGACTTTTGAAGGGGTTATGGCAGAGAAATCTGAAGCAATCACCAGATGGTCCTCTAGGTTTTCACTAGCCTTGAGACAGATGTCCAGGGGAGGCTGGACAGCAGCCATATCAGGGCTAAGTTTCTTGGCCTTTTCTTATCAGATGGCTCTCAGGATGGGAAGACTCCGCCATAGCACCTTCAGCAAACAGCTTAAGACACTGTTTTTTTTAAGGTAGATAAAGAGAAGAGACAATGACGTAGGGTCTTGGGGACAAAAGCTTGGCAAACTGACTACTGTGTATGGTTGTGGGAAGCACCCAAACAAAAAGGCACTGGGGTAGGGACAGTCTTTATGAAAAATCTGCCACCCATACTGACATTTATCTTTCTGGATGACATGAAACCAATCAATACTAAAGAAAAGATAAGAAGAAACCTCTATGGGACACTTATCAGCTCCATAACCAGCACAGAAGAAAGTCATACAGCCTGCTGTTCAATGACAATGTTCAGACTGGTGGCAAATAATTCTGAGTGTCTGGATCCATATATCACTTTTATGCCCTACACCTAGTGCTGGGAGCATAAGTGCGATTTACGGCACCTATAAAAACTAAAAGCTTTGGTATACTAGCTGGACATTTGCTTATCCTTGGCAGGATATTCCATCTGTTAGGAATACTGAAAAACTGATATGGAAGGAAATCAGAAGAAATGGACAGTGGAAAAAAGCAGCTACAATAGTTCATTAACTAGGTAGCAAATGATTAATCCATACACATAAGACAAGAATAAACATTTGTCCCAGCCCCCCTTTAAATAAACCACACCAAACACATAAAGCCATTTGACAACCTTTATTGAACATTATTGTACAATGAACTTATGCACACAAAACAGCATCAATTATCTTCATCAATAACGATCTCAGGGCAACATAACTACTCACCCTGGACGAATATACATCAGGGCAGCGTACCTACTTACCCTGATGCCTCCTCCACTGGGACAGTGTACCTACTCGCCTCCTGACCAGACAGTCATTAACCAATGAATAACCACCTTCCTTAGGGAATAGAAGAGGGCAGTTCTGTCCCTCTTCTCCACCTTAAACTGCCTAACATTTTCCATCTATATCTAAAAAAGAGAGGGTGGGGGATGGCCACCAACTCACGCCAAAATGTACCTACTTCCTTTAAGCCCTACCACTTAATGCTGTTATAAGTCTCTCCTTCCCCTACATCACTTCCCTTAACCTCTCCCTTTCTCTATGACCCTTTCACCACTACAATCCCACTATCCAATCTACCTGCAAAGACTCCAATTAATTCCTAACTTCTATACCCACCCCCCACCCCTTTACCCCTGCTCATGGGACCAGGATAACTTAGTTTGTCCCAAACTACAATTGTTCCAGCCCCCTTTAAATAAATCACACCAAACACAAAGCCATTTGATGACCTTTATTGAACATTATTGTACAATGAATTTATGCACACAAAACAACATCAATTATCTTCATCAGCAACAATCTCAGGGCAGTGTAACTACTCACACTGGATGACTATACCTCAGGGCAGCGTACCTACTCACCCTGATACTTCCTCCACTGGGGCACCGTACCTAATCACCCAGCACTTAAATAAGCAGCGTACCTGCTCACCTCCTGACCAAACAATCATTAACCAATAATAACTAACTTCCTTAGAAGTCAAAATGTACTTACTTCCTTTAATCCCTACCACTTAATTCTGTTATAAGTCTCTCCTTCCCCTACATCACTTCCCTTAACCTCTTCCTTTCTCTTTAACCCTTTCACAACTACAATCCAACTATCCAACCTACCTGAAAAGACTCCAATTAATTCTTAACATCTATACCCACCCCCACCCCTTTACCCCTGCTCATGAGACCAGGACATTTTAGTTTGTCCCAAACTACATTTGTGGTAAAACAACTTACATGAAGTGCTGACTTTGGCAAGAAAAACTGCAAGTGAGTTCTGACTGCTTAGATGCAGAAACTGGGATTATCTAGAAGTACTAGAAAATAAACCTTCAAAATGTAAAGATAAGGGTGGGGTATATATTCAAGTTTGTAGAGGGGGAATGGAATACAAGAGCTTTCACACCACTTTGCTAAGTACAGGAAGAGACAGCATATGGAAAACTCTAAATACAGAAATTAGATGCGAGGATCCAAAACACTACAGAAATCACAAGGCTAAAGTAAATATTAGTCAACAGAAATCACAAGGCTAAGGGAATATTCGTAAATAGAAATTACAAGGCTAAAGTGAATATTAGTCAGTAGAAATCATAATGCTAAAGTGAATATTAGGTCTAGATAAATTTAGAGGAAATGTGATCAGTACAAGTCTAGATGATACCTTAAATACTAGTTGGCCTGAACAGTAACAAAAAGAAGTTTAGTATAGAGATTATCATTATCAATTTACCAAGAAATTTTCAAAAATGTAGTTTTTTTTTATACTAAGAAGTCCTTTTTCATATGATAAGAAATCAAGGCTTCAAAATAGAGGCTATTGTGATGAAGTGCTGGTCAAAAACATCTAGGATGTGATGGATCTTACTAGAAATTAATTGCTACAAACATAAAAGCAAATCATTACAAAATACATGAATAAAGATATGAAATCTGTGACTTTTATAACCCTAGTGCAAATGTTATCAAGAAAACTATCAAACACTGAAATATGTTACGATGTAGAGCAAGAGGTTCTCTTGTTCGATTCTTAGCTGGAGTGCCTCTGTCTGGAGTCTGCATGGTGGGGGTGTGGGGGTGTGTGTCTGTGTGTGTGTGTCTGTGTGTGTGTGTGTGTGTGTGTGTGTGTGTGTGTGTGCTTTCTGTGAAGATTGAGCACCAGGCTGGCAACTCAACCCCATAAAAACTCCACTGCCAATCAATCTATGGACTGGTGATCCTCTGTGGCAACCCCTAATGGGGGTAGCCAAAAGACATTGCTATATGTATTATGTGGTTAGCTATGTTAAGTTGTCATCAAGTGGTATACTGGCAAATTGTATCAGACTTGTATATGTGACTAGGCAAGATATTCATTATTAATGTTTTAATTATGAACCGTTTCAGCTAGATGACATAGTTTGTCATCAGTTACAATTGTAAGTCTTGTAATGTAGCTTGCTTATCTTACTAATGAAACCACTTGATATGTCTAATTCTAATAAAAACTGATGACGCATCATTTACTGCTAACTTCTGCCTAAAATAACCCCTCCAATTCAATAATAAATACTACCCTTCAGAAATATTCTCATAGTACTGACCTCAGACAATTATAGTGGAAGGGTAAAAGTGGATTGCTTCCTTAAATTTCAAAACGATCTAGTGATCCTTGATGCTACTTAACTAGCAGTAACAAATATTTGTATAGCACTGGCCACTGATTTGGTTAATTGTCTAGTGTACCACATGTGTTATACTACAGAGATGTACCAAATGTGTTACAGTACAGAGGTGTATCAAATGTGTTATACTACAGAGATGCATGAAAGGTTACACTACGGAGATGTACGGAATGTGTTGTACTACACTGATGTATCAAATGTGTTGTACTACATTGATGTACCAAATGTGTTGTACTACATTGATGTACCAAATGTGTTGTACTACATTGATGTACCAAATGTGTTACACTACAGAAATGTATCAAATGTATTACACTACAGAGATGTATCAAATGTGTTGTACTACAGAGATGCTGGTGTGAAATTATCGAAAAAGTCTTAAGGCTTGTACTACAAAGTCATATGCTATCTGATTGTGCAAGGCCAGGACCTTTACAATAGCCTGGACATATCTATAGCAGAACTGTAGTTTTAAGGCTACATGTGATGCTATATGTACGGTGCATTAAAAAGACTATATGAAGGAAGACAATGGGTGTATGATATATTGTTAATTAGTGTCGCTTTGTCATTTCTGTAGTTATTGCCACTGAGTTCATCAAAAGTGGCCAGATAATGTTTATGTTTTTTTAAACAAACTGAAGCTACAAGCTCAATCAAACTAGAACTTCATGCACCTAACATATACCAGACTCCTCTTGAAAACAGTAAATTAAACATATAGAGTTAACATACCATAGCAGTGATGCAAATCTATATCAACAAAATACTTAAAGGTTAAAACTAAACTGAGCCAGACTCAAAACTACAGACACTAAAACCTGGTAAACACAGGAGTATTTTAGCAATTGGTGACTGCATTTTGTGTAAAACCTACACATACCTCAGTGGACTTTGTTAGGTGCTTGTGACAGTGTCATGTCTGCTTGAGTCCCAAATTTCTGTTTGTGCAAGAATAAGTAATCTAAGAATGTCCAGCATCAGGAACTTGTGGGATTATTAGACATTCCAGTAAGCAAGGGAAAACTAGCAGCTCCACTGGTACAAAGGGAAAGCCATGACTGTGATATCTAGTGGACACAGACGAGTACCAGCGTTGGCACTTTTTGTGTGATATCTAGTTGACACAGATGGAGTACCAGCGTTGGCACTTTTTATGTGATATCTAGTTGACACAGACGGAGTATCAGCGTTGGCACTTTTTGGAGCGGTTAGGGGAAGGGAAATAAAGGTGGAGGCTCTACCTTGCTTGCCTTTCTCGGGGGGAAGGGTCTAGTGTGTGCTTAGAGCATAGGCTTCGTAATGAAATCTCTAGTGCAGACCTGAGATCACTTGGAGGTGCTTATTTACAAGAGGTGGTAGAGCTGCTTGGCCATTTCACATACAGTAGAGTGGCACATAAGGTCCACTGCATGGCCATTCCCTGGGCTGGTCATGAAGCATGCATAATGGGGATTTAGGATTCTATCCCCCCATCACTACCATCAGTATGTCATTTAATGAGCTAGCAACAGTATGGCAACTGCTCCTATTTACTCCACAGCCTGAGAGACTTACTTTGAGCCATCCATTCACCCACAGTCAGAACTGGTCCCTTTGGTGATAGCATCGAGAGAGCCGAATAGAGTTATGAGCAAGGGAGGGTAGTAAAGTCAGCGGTGGTTCTATTCATGGACTAAAAAGGAAAGCAAGAAAGATGAACCTTTAGGCCAGGCAGGGGACAAACAAACACACACACACACGTAAGAAAACTGAATCTGCTGAGCAAAATCCTCCATGACTTAATGAAGCAAGTGAGTATCATGACAAAATGATGGCATTCAGTGTGTGGCTATTGTCATAAATGAGGAAAGCGGTGCCTGTCAGCATAGACCGAGATAAACAAGCAGTTGCAATGCTTTGCACATGGAAGTGCTTAATCTTTCTTCACTGGGAGTACAAGTGTTGAACATAACGTTTTTCTCTGATCAAAGCGCATATTTTAGATTTCTTAAAATTCCAAAAAAAGAAAGACAAAATATTGGTGAAGGTGTCTTTGCTAAAAGTCAGAAGTTTTGGCAATAAGCTGAGTGAAGTAGAACTTTTCTTTCTTTCAAGGGTGTTGATACTGATATCTGTATCATTACTGAGACATGTTATAAAGATCTAAAATGAAAATCACAGATTCCAGGGTACATCTTTTATTGTTACAGATGCAATGGGATAGGTATCGCTCATACACTAATTGTCATCAGTGATAATAGGAATTTATAGGAATCTACCATCTGTGCCCCATACTGAGAATAAGGATTTCTCAATTAAACGCTAGGATGTAAAATCAATGAAAATACCACTCTTACAGTTAATTGTACTACATAAGCACTTACAAGTCACTCGTTTTCAAATAAATATATGTAATTATTAACCACCGATGTGAATCAAAACAGTTTGAAGCAAATGGTGTGCAAAATTCAGCTATGGTGTTTAGTCTATTAGATACCATACTGAGAAAAGTAAGATCTATCAGCTGCCCGTGTATGATTATACAATTAGAAATTAATGCAGATTTTGATAGGACATGTTAAATCTTAAATGTAAAATCTAATCCGTGATAGGTAAATCATATTTTCCATGCCTTTACCGATATAAACACTACTGTAATAAATTACATACTTGTGAAAGCAGGATAAGGGCAATGTGTTTCATAGTTTAAATTAGCTTCTGTCTTAAGGAACACCTACCAGTAATACAGCTAACAAGATAGACTATTCAACTGAACTATGAAGTCAATTTTGACTTAAACATTTAAATCAATAATAAGGCATTCTTTTATTATATCAAAAAATAAATAAAAAAAAAAAGTGGGCGTCAATCGCAATGAACAATAATGTAAATCGTTTACCAAGCAGATCTTGGAAATGGGCAGAAAAAGCTCATACACATTTCACAATAAGCAATGAAATATATCAGAATGTAATAGATATATAGGAAAGCAACCTTAGTATAATCATAGATATATTAAATACTGCCACAAGTAAAGATAAAATAATTAATAAATTCCATTGCACCGACAGCACTGCTAATGGTTTCCTTTAAAGAAAGATCTAACCACTCCCCAATAATCATGATAAACAAAATCTTAACATGTGCATTCCTGATTAATTGTGAAAGGCTGTAGTGTTACCAATTCACAAAGACAAAGGGACGTGGTCACATTAGGCCTGAACATTTTTATACATAGCAGTCTGCCTAGATTTCCATATAAAGTCAAGTATATTCATAATGGAGCTTATACAGAATAACACAGTGGACTGACATTTGTTAGGTATGGAGCAATATGTATTTACTAAGCAAATATTCTGCTTTTTGAAGTTTGAAACATTCTGAAGAAGTAGTATCATCAATTTATGAAAGGATAAGCGTGCATTCTTCTTATGGTGATCTCACTAGGACCTTTGACACTATTCCACATACATGAATAACTAGTAAAATAAAAGCATTAAATGCTAATTAATATGTGATTAAAACAATGGATAAGTAATGGGATGCAGCAAGTTATGGTGGGGGATTATCTCTCTAGCCCAAAAAGGTTATCAGCGATATCCCACGTGTCTCTGTTCTCAGGCCACTTATTTTGCGACTGTTCCCTTTAGATATAAAATTGGGAAACAGGCTATGAATAGTAGTTATGTTGGTGACTGCAGACCAGGTAACATCATTCATTCAATAAAGGATACAAACATTCTCCAGCATAGTCAAGGATACAATAGTAATGCTCTCACCTATAGTGTCAATAAACTTAATATTGTAAGACTTAGTAAAGAACAGCTTAATAATAAAGGGTTTAACTGTATCAGACACCACCACTAGTAAACATAGACTGATGACAATTTAAACTTTGACAAGTGTGTATCAACTACTGTCAGAAAAATATCATCTACGGCGAATTTAATTTTAAAATGCATGCATAGTCACCTCAGGGAAATCATTGTATGACTTCAAACCTCACTGGTCAGGCCTATTATTGAATATAATGCGGCATTTTATAGCCTTCAAACAAGCTATATCAAAGATCTTGAAAAGGTACAGTGACTCAGTAATAGAAAAATCACAGATTTGGAAAGCTTGAACTACCCATCAAAGCTTCATGAAGTGTCTTTGTATTCTGTTTCTTACAAGTTACTGAGACTTGAGCTCTGCTTGGTCTTCACATTAATATCTCATACTATTCTATTTGAAAATCTGTGCCGGTAACACAATGTTGGCGAAGCAAACACCAGATGAGAGAATCTAGTGCTAAAAATAAATAATAAAATAGAAAAAGTAATATACGCATTTACAAACTTTCTAGTATTATGGGAAAATATTTGCCTTATAGTCAGATATCAGTCACTATCTTATTTTTTAAGACTTATTCGGCTTAATACATGACAAGTAGAAACTATTAAATTCAGTTATGGTAGCTATGCTTCTTGAAGGGTGTGGGTCAAATCCTGGACAGCTGAACATATGAACTTTTGAAATAATAAACTGATTGGAAATACTATTACTTTAGATTTGTTGTAGTATGGTTGTCATGTTGTACATACAGTAACACATAAGCTACAATAATGTTGCTTATTTGTTCATTCATTTGAATTTGATAACTGATGTATAGCACAGATCACAAATGACCAATGTGATGCATAGCCCAGGAGAGGAAACAGTACAGTAAAATAATACAAGTTTAACACATGGAATGAAATCAAAAACGGGTCATGAGTAGAAACAAAATGTTGAATTATACACAAATACACATTAAATTATCTGCAATATTGAGTTGCAACAGACATACAGTATATAGTTATTTACAACAGTCACAGAGACACAGGGAAACTATGCATCAAAGGGGTTATGGCGGAGAGGAGAGGAATAGTACATTTTAGGTTTAGAGAGATTATGCTGGAATCTGGTAATGTGATTGCAAACAGCATCATTTAAAAGACAAAAAACCCACACAAGGATTACAAGGTGCAAAGGCCTAAAGACCCTTAATTCAAAGAGCAAAACTGTTAGCAAAGTCAGCATCTGTTATTTTATTGTGAAAAAAAACCAGACCAGTTTCAGCAAACCTTTGTCTTATTCAGTGTGATTCAAAACAACATAATAATCACCTAAACAGCACAGCAATTAAACTCCACCTAATCACAAAATATTATTTAATCCAGGAGAAAAAGTACCCCTAACCTAATAATCCAACCACGTACTTTGTTTCAAATTTCATGCCAGCCTAATTTATTGTATTTACAATGTGATATTCTATTTATTGCTGTAAAACTAAATGCAACAGTAGGATGTTTGACAGTTTGTTTGTACAAAGCATTGGAAGACTGATGATTCCTGATAATACTCAAATGTTCATAAATATGAATCATTGGTATTTAACAAGTGCTGAAGAAATGCTTTTAGTTGTCAATAGAATTGTGGGTAATAAGTCTCTTTAAGATGGGATAAGATTGATAGATTCCCAAGGTTCAAGTCCTAGTAGAGAGAAGCAATGATCTGCATGTTGGACTTTTGTTTGAATAGCCTGTGGTGTAAAGGCTGAATGCTTTTGGTTTATAAGAATGTAGGACAGAGATTCTATTAATATTTTGGTGGCTTATGGGGATAAAGTTTGGTTGCACAGGAGCTTAAATAGTTAAGAGCAGAAAAAAAAGATCAGCCTTTTGTTTGACTGGAAGCCATTTTGGTTTCTGTAGTATTTTTCACTGGTGATCATTGTCCTGTTTTGCTGAGTGCATTATGAGCCTGCAGATTTTACTGATGAGTGAGGAAGTGTAGAATTTGTTTTTAAGGTAAATGCTATCAGGGGAAGATCATATTCTAGTTGCAAGAGTCAGATGTCTTTTCCTATAGCTATTGCGGAAGCCTTTGCTCCACAATAGTTGTGGGTTCATTTTCTTATACAGTCCCCTATAACAGTGTACGACTCCATGCCTACTATACCTTGATCATGTAACATATAACGGATAACATATCAGCATATTGATGTTAACCATACAACTCTTTGATTAAAAATATCATGGTCTTTATTTCAATCATTATCCATGTTTCATGAAAAATAATTTAACAAATAGAGGCAATCATGGAAAAAAGGTCACAAATGTTACATAAGCTTAAAGTTAGTATATTCAGAAAGTAGAAGTTGTGAGAATGCAGGGATGCTTGCCCTTTGCAAAATGCTTTCTGGTATGTATTTTTGTTGTAGCTGACAATGTACAAGGTTCACTACTACTACTTCTTTTCAAATGAATTTATATCAACAAATGTCAATTCAATAATTAGCAATATACCACAGCTTAGTAATGTTATGCAACCTTGAGAACTTAGTTATAGTAAGATGATATTATACTGTTTAGCTTATATATTACACTCAATGTAATGACGTCATATCAAATGACTGTTTATGAAAGGCCGGTAGAGAAAAGCAATCAAAGAAGAGACGTTTGAAATAATTAGGGAATTTTATTGTGTTTCTTCCATTTCCCTATATCATGCACACACACAGACACCCACCCACCCACACAGACACACACATACATGAGCATGTCTGTGTATGTGCAGGTGGGTGTGAGTCTACAGATATGTTTTATTTGTGTGTGTGTGTGTGTGTGTGTGTGTGTGTGTGTGTATATATATATATATATATATATATATATATATATAAAACACACACACACCCCTAAACATGTGTTGTCTGGGCTGAAATTGGACATACTCCTATATTAGTGTTTGATCATGGAGTCACTAATAAAAAGTATGTTTCCCTTGCTACAACTTATTTATTCCCAGTTTGAGGACCGGGGAGGTCCACTGGGCTCAAAGAGCCCATTTTCAGTGGAGGTCCGGGGAGAAAAGCTCCAGTAATACATAGTACAAGCTCCATAATATGAAGTACAATACATAATGGAAACAGAAGCAAACTAAGCAAAATTTTACATACAAAATAGCAAAAATTAAAAGTTAAACAGCAACTTGGAGAAGGATGTAAAGCATATTTACATGTTTAGTGGTTGAGAACAGTAGCACAAGGTTAAATTAATACAGAGGTTTAAATCATCTGAGAATGATATAGAAGTAACATTAGCATGGATGAGTTCTTTATGCATGAATATTAGCACAAGTTAAATTAATACAGAGGTTTAAATCCTCTGAGAGTGGTATAGAGGTAGCATTAGAATGAAGGCAGTACATAGGGTTAATCAATAGTGTGTAAGGAAGAACGAGCTTTGTGTCTTATAAAGTATTTATGTATTAAACAGGTTAGGTACATGGAGTGGAATTGCATTGCCATTTTTGGGAGAGGTAAGAATGCAGCTGGGTTTTGAAGTGTTCAGAGCTCTCAGAAATTCTTAGAGATGGTGGGAGAGAATTCCATTTTTTGGTGACGGAAAAGGATAGGAGATGCTGACCAGCAGGACGGTTTAGTTTATAAACAGAGATTACATTTTGGTGGGTAGATCTTAGAGTTCTGTTTAGGATGTATAATGTTAAGATGTATGTTAGTGCTGGGCATATATTTGGTTTGAAAATAAGCTTGTGAGTTGTGATGAGTTGGAGGTAGTCAAGGTAGTTTGGGAGCTCTAGCCATTGCAGCTGATGGAGAGGTTTACAGTGGTGAGTGGAGTATTTGGAAGTGGTGGCGAAAGTTACAACTAAATGTAAAATTATCAATAGTTATTTCTCATAATAATATTATAGGCAAAAATCTTTGAGAACTCTCTCTTTTCTACAGTCAGTAAAATGAATCCTATTTGTGGTGTTATATAATATAATAGTTGCTTGTTCAGCCAAGTTAAGTGATGTACGTCAGATGATCTAACCACTTATGTAACTGGTAATACTTTAGTGCTGTCAACATTGAAAATAGAAAATTCAATGGAGTAACAAAGTTGAAGATTAGAGACATTAGATATTGAAGGCATGGACTTATGTTTAACATTTATAAGGTTACTAGCCCAACTAGAAGACAATATTTTGGTGTTAACAATAGAGGTATGAGAGATCTCTAAATTAAATAAGCCTTATAAACTCATCTCAGCTAGTATGGCCTGCTACTGCCTCTTTTGGAAAGTATCTCTAATATGGCATTACAGCTTTAATGTTAACAGACACTGTATAGATACTCCCATCTGCTTGAAAGTCAGAAGCTAATGTTGCTCCTTAAGAAACTGGGACATCTCTTTAGGAATCCCACCTGAATGACATCTTCTAGACAAAATTGCTAAAATTCTTCATGTGGATGCCATTTAGTTTAAATGCTAGCATGTTATAATATAGCTACAGGGCACAGATACATGAAATTAAAATAAAAAAAAGTAAATTGGCCAATATTCTTCCATGAGGCATTAAAAATAATAATAACAATAATAATAATAATAATAATATAGTGATTTGAAGTTTACTAGTTTGCTACTGGAATACCACTCTAAATCCTAATAAAAAGTATCAAATATTGTACAATCCTAGAAAAGTGCTTAATGTTTTTTTTTAGAAAGTGTGAACAGTCATAAGAACTATATATTTTAATGAGCCCCATGAGTGCTAAGTACCATAAAATTTTGTAGGATGATCACTAAAATCAAAACTGAGGGATTCAGTCATGTACAATCTTGCTAAAACATCAAAGAAAATGTTTAACAAAAGAATTGCTAGGTTACAGTATGGTCACATGCGATAAATTAAGTTACAGAAAATAATAAACTGTTGAACAAAAATAAATCTTTTACCTCCAACTGTTGACATGCACAAACATGACCAAGAACATAAACAGAGATGCCAGTATAACCAGATAAGTGAATATCTTGCAAACCTTGATCTCTGTAGCTAGGTATCCCAGAGTCTCTCACCTGTTTGTGCACATATGCTCATAGATGCTCACAATATAACCACAGCATGGGATAATGTTATTTAAAAATTCCCCTAAGCTATTACATGATGGGGAGTTTAAAACCCAAACTGTCTGCTGCAAGCTAAATCAATTTATGGGAAAAATGTGTGTGTGTCTGCTCCTGCCCTAATTCAACTTTAACAAGTCAATCAGTTGTATTTGAAAAATATGACCTCTCACTTTGTCAGTATGGGAAAAGTTAACCAGTCACCCAGACCCAAAGGTTTAGCTCATTACTTACTAACAGCCATACCCCACACATCTACCTTTTTACTTTCCCTAAAATTTTACTACCCTAAAAACCTTCAGGCACTCTGGCTACTCATGATGAGCTAGACTTTTCATAGAATACTTAAATGAATGCAACACTTTAATTTCTTTTCCAGTACAACACATTATAAACAAATCATTGCAAAGTTGTACTTTCCAGAAACATGGTGATCAGTTATAATAGTATCCATGACAAAACAAAACCTGAAGCAACAATTGGACCAAAATAATCCACTTGGTCTCAGTAAAATAGATTTTGCAAAGGCTACGTACACCTGTTACAAACTCTGTCCTATTTTAGCCTTAGCAGCACAAGCTCTAACTTTTAAGAATATATTCAAGAGCACTCAACATAAATAGTCTGCTAAAATGCAGCCTTGCCTCAGAAATGGAGTCCTTTAGGTCTCTACACAATGACTAATATACAACCCTGCCTCAGAAAAGGAGTCCTGTAGGACTCTCTGCAATGCCTAACACTATTCTAACTCTTCATCAGCTAGGTTTCCAACATTCTACCTTCAAGAAATAGTCTTCTCTAAGAAAATGACCCTGTTACTTGGAATTTTATTTAGAACTATCATGCTGTTCTTAATAAACTTATTTGAAAACTTAAATGTTCTACAGACAAAAAAATAATAATTACCTAGAACTGTACATTAATTTTTCAAAGACGACTCAGGTTTCTCAGCAGAAATAGAAGATTAGCATCTACGATCACAATTCCTTTAGTGTCCTCAACACATTGAACCCCAATGGAGGCAATCTACCATTACAAATACTTTGACGTTTGAACCATCCCAAACATATCACAAACAAATGCTAAATAGTATTTCTTTTATACAATACTAATTATCTAAAGTCTCAGAAAACATACTTGTCCAGAGCACTGTAATTTCCAGTCTAAGTTAATCACTGTCATTATGTATTATAGAATGCTCCACAAATGCCTAGCTTGTACCAGCTCTAAAAAAGAATACCTTTGTCTCAACCATTGAAAAAGCTAACTCACTTCTAGTCAGTTCCAAACAAATTTCATACTAGACAATTTAATGATCAGTAACAAGAATGCCTGCTATATACTAACAAAACATGCACCCTACTAGCAAACAATCTCAAAACAGTTGCATTCCCCATCTTATCTTCACTACAACTTGCTCCCTCACAACTCTGCAAAGAACTCACCCACTCTACCTCCAAAAGAAAGGAGCCAACACCAAGTGTCTATTTTCCCCTCAAATGAAAATAAAATAAATTAAATCAATAATTGTGTTCATTTGTAACATATCATTGTGAGTCCTATAGTAGCTGCATGTTATACTGTACATTGTATGACTGTTTATTATATTATGTTTTATTATATTATAAGTCTGCACAGCCTCTTTACAAACCTATAGGCTAAAACATTGGTTTGATTGAATCTAATTATTGTGCAGAACCAAAACCAAAAATAAATAAATAAATTAGTCACTGTATGGAAGACATGAAATAGAGAAAACCTTAACTGGGCAATTAAATAGCAAAAAATAAGCACCATGAGACACATCCGTCAGATGTAAGAGAGGACAGAACAAGTTTAGAAAGCGAGAGAAAAAGATTGAATATTCCAGCAGATCATAGAGACCTATATAATGTAGTATTTGTAGAGGCAGCTCCCATTCAGACCCTGCAACATCAGACTCAAAAGACAATAAAGCAAAATGAATGGAACCAGAATAGCTCTGCAGGACCGCACAGAAAAGGGAAGGGAGGGGATGGGGTGCGATGTGAACTGGTGTTTCACAGTTTTTAGTACAGCTCAAGTTTTAACAGTACTTTAGAAGCAAAAAGTAACTGCATAGGTTACAAATTCACTGCATTCTAGTAGTGGTGACCTCAAAGAAACCTCAGCAATGGCGATCAAGAAAGGAAAGCCAACGTTTGCCTGAGGTTAGTAAAAGTTGTTGGCATAGCTCAGCGCCTTGTGGGGCTATAGTGTGCTTAGGACAGTTTAAAACCATTCTGTGAAACAAAGATGGGAAAGAAAAAGAAATCATTTTCATGCATCACTTGTTTAGGAGAGGTAGGGTGTGTTGGCACCGTTTCAGAGTTTTTAGGCAAAGATCATAAAGAATATCTTTGAAAAAAATATTGAATTGTGGAGGTATTTGTAGGTTAAAATTACGGTCATATATTCATTAGAACAGGGAAGAGAAAGCAAAAACGTTTCTCTTTGCATATCAGAGGAAAGAGAAGGAAGAGATGTGATGATCTGAGGTATTGCCGGTATTGCCAGCTATGCCAGTAGTAGTAGGGTAGTGGATTTGTAACATATGCCAGCATAGCTAGCTAGATTTTTGTAAAGAATCAAACTGATTTGTACAGGTGCTCATGTTGAAAATGTATTTGTAAAGCTACTTATGTTAAAAATGTACCAACAGTAGGTCCTGCTGGACAGAAAAGAAATATAATACTGTCTAACATACAGTTGCCACTGTAGAAATGAATATATTATATTGTAACAGAGGATACTGGAAGAGAAGAGGTTAATCTCAGTTCAGCTAACTTTGAAAAATAGTCTAAAATTAAATTACCAGGTTTACACAAAGATTGTATTGCACAGTTCTGATTGCAGCTAGAGACAAAATGTCTGTGAAAACCAGGACTAGGAATCTTACTGTATTGTCATTAGGGGTAAATTAATTGGTATCCTGGAAGAGTGTAAAGTATATAAAAAAAACTTATTATCTCAGACCACAAAGCCTACTTCTCTACACTCCAAACCAAAAATAACAACAATCCCAAAAAATTCTGGCATGGAATGTCCTCCCTTCTCAACCCTGGCAAAAAGAAAAACCCTGTCCTGATCCAGATGCCTCTAACTTGGACTTTGGCACACACTTCACCACTTTCTTTATTGATTCCATAAGTAAACTTACATCATCCTTAACTTTCCATTCGGCTCCCCCACCCTTATTTCCACCTATCCCTCCCCTCCCCTAGCATCTCCTGCTCCCAACCGCCTCCTTTCTCCTTCAACCCCATCCCTACAGCCACCATAAAAAACTTCTACTAACCTTGAAACCTGGCTCCAATGCCCCTGATGATATACCCTCATATTTCTTAAAAGTTGCCACAGAAGGCATAGCTCTTCCCATTTGCATTCTTATAAATTGATCTATTGCTGAATGCCAAGTTCCCCGGCTCTGAAAAAAGGCCTTTATTATTTTACTCCATAAAGGTGGCAATAACAATAACATCACAAACTTTCGATCTATCACTATCTTATCCTCCATTTCTAAACTTCTCGAAAAATACATCCACCTACAACTTCTACCTTACCTCATAAACAACCAACTTTTAACCCCTACTCAACATGGTTTCAGACCTGGTCACAGCACTACTACAGCTCTCCTCTCCTTCCTAGAAACAGTTAATAAAGGCCCGTGACACTGGCCACATCATGTCCACCCTCCTACTTGACCTCTCTAAGGCATTCAATACTATCTCTCATAACCTTCTTTTCACTAAACTCTCCAAACTAAATATATCCCACTTCTCTATTAACTGGTTTACCAGTTACCCTTCAAACAGACAACAAGCAGTCATATGGAAAAAAGCCACCTCCCCTTTTCTCAGTTCTCCCAGAGATGTCCCCAGGGTTCAGTTTTAGGCCCCCTTCTATTTAATATATTCATAAATGATTTCTACCAAGCCATCCCGAATGCCAACCTTGTCCAATATGCTGATGATTCAACAATAATCTGCTCTGCCTCTTCTATACCCATGCTAGGTAAATTAACCCAAGATGCCTTCTCCACTGAGCAATGGATGATGGGCAACCATCTAGCACTCAAGGCTACTAAAACTAAACTCATGATATTTACTGCTTCCAAAACCACCACCTTAGATAAAGCCTCGTTCCCAGTCACTAGTCAAAATAATACTCCTCTCGAAATATTCTCTAATGCTAAACTACAAGGAGTCCTGATCAATGACCAGCTAAAGTTTGATAATCATCTACACATAAATAAAAAAAACACAAATAAATAGGCATGCTTTACCACCACAACCATTACATCTCTCCCTCCACTAGGCTCACTCTCATCAGCACTTACCTTATCCCATTCCCTCCTATATGGTGCTTCTATCCTTACTAGCCTGCAATCCTCCCTCAAGACTAAACTCTCCTCTTGCTATAATAAAATAACAAATGTTGCAACCGGCCATAGATCCACTTCCCATCACTGTACTGCCCCGCACCAACTGAACTGTCTCGAGCTGTCCAATTACCTCATCTATATTCAACTTGTCCAAGCATACAAACTTATTTTCACCCCCTCTCTCCATCTCTCTCGTCACCACCTTTAAAATGCACTAACCAAATAGACTTTTGAGATCTAATTCACCAAATCTAATTGAACTGCATAAACCTGTTGGTCCACCAGGCAAACATCTAATGTCCTTCTCTCTAGCACACCATTGGAATTCCCTCCCACCCTCTCATCCACACCATCAGCAGCCTCTCTTTATTCAAAACTTTATTTCACACACCCTTAACTTCACTATGGGAATGCTCTTGCTCCCACCCCACATAATCTCCCTACACTATAGCTACTCTCATAAGCTATAATTCACAATAGCGTCCCATTGTTTTGTACCTCTAATAAACTCTAGGAATTAGCATAACTCCTAGAATGGCACAATTCAGTAGCCTAGAAATTAACTGCAAGAATTAACATAACTGTTAAAAAATTTAGAGTGTTTCTGTTATTGCATTGTGCTAATATGTTAAACTGTTAAAAACTTTGACTGTTTGTAAATTTTACTCTTATTGCATTGTACTAATATGTGCACTCTACTAATATGTGTTTTTGTAGTTGTTTAATTTTGCTTCATTTGTGCACATCACATTTCTCTAATAACTTACTCATGTTAAATCTGTAATTTGTAATTTTCTGGAGCTTTTCTCCTTAGGACTCCACTGAAATTGGGCTCCTCATGGCCCAATGGACTTGTAGCTTCCAGATGCAACAACACATAGGTTCATAGGTTCATACTAGGCTATCTGCCCTAGGGCATTTATAAGCCTAGCCAGAATGTGTTTGGCTTTCGCCACCCATTTTAAATGTATTTTGCTATGCCCTTTTTCGAGGTTAGTATACTGTGCCTTTGTCTAAGAGTGACACAGAAGTGATACCCAGGGTAAACCTACGATTTCCCATCCACTCATCAAGATTCCTCTTGAAGAGAGTCAATTTTAGTAAAGCTCTATGTGTATGTATATGGTAACACATGTGCAATATTCTGGCACAGTTTCTAGTAAAGGTGGTAGTGTGGGAACTGGAAGTCAGTTGAACATATCTATGTGATGTCATTCTGTAATCCAGCACTGAAATTATGATTTAATACTAGATGAGACAGTAGTCTCTGGGCAGTCTGTTTGCGAAACTTGATAAAGACGCATCACGCACCCAATTCATCTTGCCTTGCTTTAGTAAGTGAACTAGAGGACAGTAATTCTTTATATCAGTCAAGAGAATATAGTGAAATTAGTTAAGTATTGTTTTTCTGTATCTGTGTGAATCTTTCTATTGGTGTTATTTTTAATATTTCCTGTGACAAACTTTGGTGTTTATTGTAAACGGATATTTAGTATTTTTGTGTTCTTTTATTATTAAATATATTTAACCTTTTCATTGTGGCTGGTCTATTAGAGAATATTTTAACCTTTGAGAGCACTTATATTTATTTGCTGACACTGTGGCTGCTCCTGAAAGCCTTGCTGCATTGTTCATATGCTATCATTTGTATTAGTATTAATTTTACTCAGTATAATTGGGTACCCTTGTAAGAACCTTAGAGTTGCTGGTTTTGGAGTGTTCTAGTGGCAGTATCCACTTTATAGTCTGAGCAGGGGGGGGGCATAGCTGGTCAATCTGTGCCAGCCTTTCCCAGGTGTGTGTGTGTGTGTGTGTGTGTGTGTGTGTGTGTGTGTGTATGTTTTATTTGTGTTTGTGTGTGTATGTTTTATTTGTATTTGTGTGTGTGTGTGTGTGTGTGTGTGTGTGTGTGTGTGTGTGTGTGTGCGTGAAAATCAAATTTCAAAGAGTGTGTGTGTGTCAGGTACTTGGGGCAGGGACACACAGCACTGGTTTCACAGAAAGCATGGTGGAGGACTTGGCTTGGAACACCCAGCTGTGTCAGTGAGGAGTCTTATTTGGGAGCCTGGAGAGAGAGAGGAAACCCATCCCCAGGACTGAGCATGCTCCTAAGGGAAATTGTGCTTGGTTCAGAGAGCTGCATCTGGAAATATTGTGTGCATCTATCTTTGTTCCAAGTGACCATCCCTCACCAGTGTCGGTGGTGAAGATTGAGGCTCCTGGATTAATGGCCCAGAGGAGGGGTGTCACACGCTCATTTAGTAAGTCACACAAGAAGAACTAATCCTGAATAAATTATTAACCTATCACAAGATTCTTGCACACACAATGTGTATACCTATGGTCAAGGTGGTAGCATTCAGTTAATCTTATCTCTAGGAATAAGGGAAAACTTGACCACCAAGCAAAAATCCACATGGGCACAGGGAGGACATCAGACTTCTGTAGAGGGCATCTCAGCAGAGAAGTGAACTGAAGCGCCATGTGCTTTGAGCCTGGAACACTAACCACTATGCCATTGTATTGTCTGATATGAGTTTAGTAATTTGCAAGTTTTATATAGTACAAAAGATGAGAGAAATGCACAAGGTCACTGGCTAGATTAAATAACTTGAAATGATAAGATGCCTGAGGACTGGAAAGTAATGTGAAACAAGGCTCAGAAAATAAATACAGCGGACAGAGGATTTGGATCGCCTTCAAATGACATCATGAATTCCACCAACTATCAGTTCACCAAATCATCTACACGGAATGCTTTGGTCAACAAAGTTGACTGAGCTGGGGAGTCTTGTGTTCCCTTCATAAAGTGAGGGAGCACCCAAAATTAAATATATACATCTATGAGATCAAAATTTATACATACTTGAGAGGTTTCTTTTGGTCATTAAGTGATTCACTGGAGTGAATTATTTGACTCAATCTGCAGATTAATCCAGTTTGGTTATATCTTGTGCTCTCCAAAGATACTGTTTGCACATGAAGATGATTCTTAAACAACATGCCATTCCTCACAGAGGCCACTTTATGCTAATGCACAATGACCATGAGCAAGGCTAAGCAAATGAAGTAAAAATGAAATGTAAATGAAAAATTATATAAACAATATATGCTAATGAGGCTTTCTCTTGTATGTAATTTTTTACTCATCAGTCACAGCCAGAAGTCTCCAAGTAAAGACTCAATGCATGTTGAGCCTGCAAAACATCCTTACCAATTGAGTAGCACACAATTACTGTACATTACTGCATTTCACCCATGTATGCACAATCAATAAAATACACCAATGTAAATGATTTTCTCATTGATTATAAATCATTTCCATTGCTGCTGTAATGTTTCTCTTTTACAAATAACAGCTTTAGAGTATTCATATTGTACTATGCCCATAATATTATTATTATTAAAACAATCAGGTGACCCTTTTTCTTGAAGTAAACTCACTAACCTTACATCATTTTGAACTTTTTCATTTCAATTTGTAATGTATCGATGATTTTTCTTACTTTAAAAACATGAACATGACCTCAAGTTCACATGAACACTCCAGGGAAAGCAGCAGAGTCTGCAGCAGTCCCGACCATGCTGTTGGAATGCATGGATAGCCTTAGTTATGAAAACTGACCGTTTAGAAAAGACAAAAATGGCAGTCATACGGATGTGAGTTTGCACAGCCATGAAGTATAATCCCTACCTATCAATCATCTGGCATCAAAGCACTCCATTTAGTAAGAGTAGCAACTCAGACAATGAAGAAAATTTCTCTTCAAAAATCACGCCCCTCAGAAAACATTAACAGTGCTGCTAGACTGCACGAGGCATGTATAAGTGACATCAGGTGTAGTACTCCAATAGAAGGTTTCCAAGGGCCTCCTTGTCAAAAGCTAGATTTCAAAACATCACTAAAGCTGTCAAAAAGCCGCAAAACTAACAAATATGGATGGTATATGACCCATGTAGGCATTAGAAATCATTCTTGGCAGTAGATTAAATAAGTCTGGTGGGCATTAACAATGTAAAAAAGTCAGTTTATGGTTATTAACTATGGTGAAATGTTTGCCTTTGCTGGGGTGAAATATCATCTACTACACAATGTTATATATTTTAATAGCTTTGTTGTGCAGATTGTGACGGGCTTTCTTAGAATACGGTAGGGAAGTATAAATATTTCACTCCCAGTATTTAGCTTTTGTCCTTGTTTTGTGGACAGATTCTACACAGACAGACACTGATACAGTACAAATCACAAAAACATTTATATCTTATTTATGTTTAACACTAGGAATGTAGGCAACAACTGAATTGCATCTCGTCCTTATCGCTACAGAATCAATATTTGTGATGTAACTGTAACTTGTTTTATTACTGAGCAATCATCTGTGTTAGTGGTATGGTGACTAACAACTGCAATAAAGATGTACATGGGCTGGAGTTCTGCTTTACCTGTAAAATAATTTATATCATTACCTAGCTTTTAACAGCACTCATGTCAAAATACTGAAAGTTTATATAACATTGGAGTGACAATGTATTCCAATTAAGCAAGTATTACATATCCCCTAATAAGGCTTCTTGTGATCTGTTATTTCTTGATACTTGACTAAGATACTGATGATGGTATTTTGCATGCCACTGTCCCACACTTGACAGGAAACACTGAAAAAGACTGTATCACAATTGAGATTTGTATTAGTAGGGAAAAAAAAACAGCTAAGTGATTACAGGAACATACTGACAACTACTTATAGTAAAATTAGCAAAGGAAATTCACACTGGAACTGGAACGGTATATCCAATTACTGTTTTTGTTTAATAAGTGGTGGCATATGTTTTATCCCAAGATATTGGAGCTTACCACTTCTCATGTTCCAAGTACTAACATAAGGGAGTCTTAAATATTCTTGGAAACCCAAACTGTTTTAAGGACCTCTCATTCTAGCATCAATTTAAGTACTGCATGATTTTCAATCAACACAGAACAGAAATTAACAAAATACAGCTAAATATGAATTGCATCTAACTCACGGGATTAACAACAATTGCATATATTTTGTTACATTAGCAAAAAGAAGAAATATAGGTAGCACAGTAGTGCAATGGCTAGCATAGTCACCTTCTGCCAAGAGGTTCTCCGGTTTGATTCTTGGCTGGGTGCCTTCTATACAGTCTACATGTGTTCATGTGGTTTCCTCCCATATTTCAAAGACATGCAGTAGGTGGATTGGACACTCTAAACTGGTGATAGGTGTGCACATGTATGCGAGCATGTGGTGTGTAAGAACAGCTGTGGCAGGGCTAGCCACCTGGTGGTGTGCACCTTGGCTCTAGTGGAGTGTCACTACCGAAGTGACACCCCGACCTAATTTGTAAAAATGGGCTGTGGATGGATGGATATATTTCACAAAGATACACTGTACTATAATTTTAAAACTGATAAGAAAATCTATATGTTGTGGAAGTACTAACTGATACTTTAAGACATTATATACATAAGCTGCGAGTTTCCCCGGCATCAGCAGCATCCATTGTTCATTATTTACTGTGCATAAGTATGGTAAGTAAAGACTAACCTTTGCACAGGTACTGAGAGCACACCTGCAGTATTCATTTCATCAGTAATGGAGGACATGAAGTAAATTCCACTTTAACATTTCATTATAAGATTTGGTTTCCCTTTTTTAAGATAGCAGATTCCATTGCAATTTTTAAGTGAGGTCTCACAGCTAACTTCTGCAAGTACACACACAAAAGGGCATTAAAAAATGTTGTGAATGAATAATATTGTAAATAATAATCGATAATTTAAAGACCTTGATGTCATCAGCCTTTAACAGTATGATTTTATAGCATCCAGGTTATGTTTAATAATTTTGATTTATGATTATGTTAGTGAGACTTGGGATCTACGGATGAAATCCTCAGTAAATTTTGATTTATCAAAGGTCTTAAACACCAGATCACCCATAATATTGTTAGAAAGATTATCTAGTTAGGGTATTAATGTTTACTTACTAAGTGGATTTAACTGATGGGTTACAGGATGGATGTTTTGAATTTAGATCAAAGGCCAGCAATCCAAATGGAGATGCATTCACTATAGTGTACCTAAGGCTTTGGTTACAGATCTAGCCCTTTTTTAACGTACTAGTATCAGAACTGAAATCCAGGAATTAATGTTTACATAAACTTGACTACTGTAAATTTATTCTAATCAGTTAAAATGATTTTCAACAGTTACAACCTGCTTACACAGATATGAAAGGACTACATATACAAAATGAAAAGGACCTTACATTTTACTACTCAGAATAACAAAAACAAGTCAGCATAGCAGTAAATCAGGAAGACTTCAACAAACCCAAGCAAGAAAAAAAAAGTCCACCAGAACCACAAGAAAGTTGTTGTAAACTAATTTAATAACGCAAGTTAAAACTTTTACATGCTGCTTATGCAGGCTTAATGATGCATCCAAAAAAAATCTCATCATATACAAGATAAACAATAACTGAGCATCAATTCATTTAAAGAAATAAACTCATCAAATCTGATTGTACAAATCATTTAAAACTGTCTTAGTCCTAGTGCAACCATTAAAACGTGTTCGTAAGCATAAAATCCATTAAACATTTTTATTAAATTCATTTACAACGTCTTTCCTGTAGTTACGGTGGACTTTTTCATGCTTAACTACTTATATAATGTAGCCCACTTAGAACTACACACATATGAATGTCAGTTTGTTAAAATTATCATTGCATTAAATTATGAAAAAATGGAAATAAAGCATATTTTTACAGTTCACAGGATTTTGAGTGATCTCTTCACACGAAAACTCATTAATTCAGTTTAAATATGAGCAAGACAATCATGTGGACAAGAATAAAAATATATGAACTGGATTTGAGATCATAATGGCTTTCATGATGAGCTATATACCATGTAGGCATGTATCATACATGCATGGTGTTGTTTTGTGAGGCCATTTTGACTCTGGTCTATTTGAACTTTTTTATACAAATATGTCTACGAGGGTGGTATGGTAGTAATGCTGTGCTCTCCCAAGCTTGGAGTTTTTCTTCTGTATCCAGACTATGCAAATTTTTGTTGGTTATTTTTATTTTTTGTAATTCATGGGGAGGTGAAGTACATGATATATTTAGTTTTGGAGGTATCTTTTACCTGGGTTTGCATACAGATCACTGAAAACACTGATTTTCCAGTTTTTCTGGTTAAAATGGTGGAAAATCCTAAAAGAAAGATGTTCTGACTATTAGAAAAAGTTGATATGATATAAGTAACTGAACAGGATACACCACGAGAGCACGTTCTTCAAAATAAATTTCCTTTATTCCAGACAGTAGCATACACAAGAATGAGCGCTTTCACGTGCTTCTTGCACGCTTCTTCAGATCTGTGTTTGTATTAGAAAAAGTTACAATTTTAATGAGATTTCCTGTTTTAGGCCAGGGTACTCATGTACCATATAACTTGCATTTCTTTGTATATATTTTACTCATAATACTATCCAATTTGTTTTACTTAGGGTTCTGTACTTAGAAGATATTTGAATTTTGCAATTTCTCTCCAGTGATCTATAAGCAATATCAGATAAAAGACCCTAACTGTAAATCAGAGTGGCTATTAACACCATCAATTATCCCGACTGTGATAATATAAGAATCAGAGTCAAAGTAATGCTGCACCAATGAACACCTTATTAGCAAATAATTACCATGTCTCTGAAGTGAACACTGTACTGTCAGACCAGACTGTGCAAGTGTTTCCCCCTTCTGCCCCATGCATTTTGGTTGCACAGGCACCTTTCAACACACACACACCTTAGGGTGACCACCCAAACAGACAGAAGCATACAGAACTCATTTGTGCAGCTGCATTCCTGCCCTTAAGACACAAACACCCATCTACATACAAATACACAGAGACATACATGGATGGTTCTGTAATAGCTACCTATAGTCTTGGTGACAGTCATGAGTACTACATAGGAATGAAGTAAGAACACAAGTGTGTCCATAAAACGTGTTTATGGAATAAAATATATTCTACAATGACTGGTCATTAACATCATAAAATGAGCACACTGATTGGCCAGCCCAACCAACGTGCCTGTTGAGAATATACAATAGAAAAAGTCCAGTCACCTGGACATTTTTCCGTTGATATATTCTTTAATTTTAAGGTTTTTTTTCCAAGAAAAAAAAAAAAAATCGGAGCAACAGAGATCTTCTTTTCTCCACTGCTTACTTTCCCGAGCACTGATGTACTGGCTATGCATGGGAATGCAATCTCCAAACGCATGTGCAGTACATCATATAGGGCAAGGAGGAGATAGCCAGAGACAGAAAGACAGCACAGCGCCATCATACAAGGACATTATTTAAGAAAAGTAAGTTTTTTACCTAAATAATGTCATTGCATAATAGCAATAACCCACTTCTGGGTGTGGGTAAATGCTGGATTTACCCTCAGTTGTCTTCTGGCTTCACCCTCGTGACCAGACCACACCAACCTTGGGTAAATCCAGCATTACCCACACCCAGGCATGGGTTATTGTTTAATTCAATCATGGCACTCATTTACACCAGACTAACCATGTATACCTGGTGATTTTCAGTTGGCATTAAAACCAATAAATACTGTCCCGACCATTGCAAAGCTACATTGTAGTCATATCTTAAGGAGCAAGAATGACAGATCCTTAATAAAATAAGGCAGAATGGTGGTCTTGCAAGTCTGAATAGAGCTTGATACAAGTTTGCTGCCACACTGAATATATTCCTGCAACTGAGTAGTTCATTACGTGCAAAGACTAGCGAGAGATCTAGAGTAGTAATCCCTGCATGCCAGCAATTGCATTTAAGCAATAATAACTTGAACTGATTTTAATGTTTCACTCTTTGTGGAATCGTTGTAGACCAAATAAAATCACAAGTTTCAACCATTTATAAAATGAAAATGAATTACCTAGTTGACAATATTGCCATCTGGTGGCCAAAGGTGGAATCAGCAGAAGGGTATCTATAATTGAAGTAATGCAAACACTTTAAATGACTGCAAGGCAGAATCATGCATTAGAACTTATTAAATAAAATATTCATAAAATACATTTATAGATATGCACACAACTTCAAATCTAGGAGGAGAAATCCAACTACCAGCACCACAAACACATTAAATTGTGATTCTCGGATAAAATATTTATACCTATATTCCATCAATTCTTGTTGTTAACCATCAGTTGTAATATTTACAAATTCTTTCTGCGGAAATTTTTTACAGAGTTTCAAGAGCATGTTTCAGTCGTATTCTTTCAATGCTACTTTACTTATTTGTCAGTTCAGAATTTTGTTAAACTTGGTGTACCTATTTTAAACATTCTTGATGTTACTGGTAAAATACACACCACAAATATTTAAAAGCTGTTTTAACTGCTAAGCTATTTTAGGAGTGCAGACTGTGATGTATATTCAGTCAGTTTAAATTCATGATCAACAAGCTAACTACTGTTTTTAATGGGCATATTAGCATTGATGAGACTAGAATGTAACATTATGCTGTGTTTTACTGTCAATTTTCTCAGTTCAAAAATGCATGATCTGCATATCCAAGATGTCATTTAATGCAAACTGGTAAAAGAAATCACACTAACTAGCATTACTGAAGTTGCATTATGTAGTCTTGGGCAATCCCTGGGATTCAGAAACATGCTCAACATGATGTTGGTTAACCCCCTGTGTGTTCTCATCTGGCTGTGATGTGGCTCAGGGTCTTTCCATTCTCTGCCAGTACAGGAGACTATGTTCTTCAATGCCTCCTGAGCTGTAGAGAAACACGTAATGATTTAGTTTCATACCTTAAAGCTATTATATATTAATCAGGAAACAATTATCAATACAAACCAGACACAGCTACAGTGACCTACTCTCCCCACTGGCTCAGAAGGTCTGGATGGCACTTGTGCAGGTCACTGTAGTGGTGCATGCAGTGCTCACCAGAGTAAGGTATGCCAGTGGCATCACTAACAGCCTTAGTGAGTCAGTGCAAGGAATTCACTTTATAAGGGGATCTGCATGCAAATCCTGAAAGAGCCACTCCCGGTGGTCCCTATGCAATTAATAAAGGAAGATTTTAGATTCCTTACTGCATCACTGGAGCACCAAGCCTGACAGGGTGACATCTGATGTTATAGCCATACTCCAGGTCTTACTCCAGAGAGTAATGACTGCCATTTCACAGTCAGGCCAGTTATGTGTTTTAGCAATTACTGCACAACATAGGGCATTTTATTTGTCCAACTT